>NC_071391.1:136507955-136768087 GCF_022682495.2 Desmodus rotundus | reverse complement strand
GGCGGAGGCCCAGGTTCCAAACGCTCCGCGGCGCCATGGGCTGAAAACTCAACCGAGATGGAATCTCCCAGTCTGAACCGGTTTCAACCGGTTCCGAGTTTGAGGCACTAGGAGGAGGGGGAGAAGCGGCTGCAGCGGCCGCGGCAGGAGCAGCGGGAGCTACAGCATCAGCAAGAGCAACAGTAGCTACAGCCCCGGCGGTGGTGTCTCTTCCAGTCTGTGCTGCTGCAGTCCGTGCAACCACCCAGAGGGGGAGGGGGGAACCACCAGTCGCTGAGGAGCAGGAGAAGGGGGGAAAGTTTAGGCGAGCCGGGGTGGGGGGGCCCAGCGCCGGAGCCGCGTGAGAGAGAGCCGTATTTTGGTAGGGGAAGTCGGACTGCAACTGGCAGCAGAGCGTCCCCCGGCCGTGTGGACTCTGTACCCCTACTCCTGCCGCTCCTGCTGCCGCCTGTAGCTGGAGGGTCCCCCTGGGGTTGAATCTTAGAGACTTGACCCCGTTCCCCTCCCCCTCCCCTTACTCCCCAGCCTGGCGGGAGCATTTATTCCCCAGATTAATTCCCTTCTTTTTTTTTTTTGTCGGGGGCGGGTGGGTGTGTGTGTGTGTGTGTGTCGGGGTGAAGTATCCCTGAATACTAAATATTGCTGAGCTTTTTTTTTTTTTTTGCCTTCATCTCCTTTTTTAAATTTCCTTTTTTAAGGTGGGAAAACTGAAACCCACCTTGACTTCCTTCCCTTTCCCCTCTCCCCACCTTCCCTCCCCCTAATCCCCCGACAAGGAAGGAAGCAGTTGGTTCAATCTCTGGGTAAGTCGACTGTGTCTTCGGGGCCGAGGGACGGGCGGCGGCACGGCTGGGAGGGAGGAGGCCGGCGTGGGGCGCGGCGGCGGCCGCGGGAAGCGAGCCGGGGAGGCGGCGGCAGGCCCACAGCGGACCCTGCGATTGAATGGAGCCGCTTCTGCCCCTGGGAGATGGAGGCGGCCGCGGGAGGGGAGCGCTTGTAGGGTCATTCGCTTGTGCGGGTGACGGTGGAGGAAAACGAGGAGCGTGGTAGTGAAGCAGGGCCCCGGCGCGGGGGTGGAAGGGCTTCCCCAGCCCAAGGGGCTGGAGAGAAGTTGGGGTGATTTGAGGAACATCTCTGTGAATTATTAGGAGTGGAAGTTTCCAGAAATATTTAGTGCAGCAGCATTGAAACGTCCGCCTGCATCACGTGGCTGTTCGGTGGAGAGCTTGGGATCGGGGGAGGGAGGGGCTGCCGAGTCCCGGCTCCTCCTGCAGGGAAACTAAAAATCTTGAGGTTTTTTTCTTTTTTTTGTAGAGTAGGATTAGAATTAGGAAAGGTTAGTTGATTTTTCAAGGATCTGGCAAATGGAGTTTCGTGCCGTAGTTTGTTTCCAGCGGCTTGAGAGTTGTGATCGAATTTTTACTGCTAGTGATGTATAGTGGATGATGCCCTGATTCTCCTTCATTCCAATGTCTCGAGTTTGGCGTGGGTGGGAGGAAGTGGTGTAGTAGAGGAAGCATTAAAGATTTGTCCAGCGGGGACCTCCTTTGATCACGCACAGGCCATGCTGCCTGGAGAATAGGGCGGTGAACTTCGGGCGCCTGGTTTTGCCTCCTCCGAGTATGGGCGGGGTGAGTGCGTGCTCCTGTTTGCTATAGTTAGAAGTGCTGCAAATTGGTTCGGGTGGGAAGCGAGGGGAGGGCGGGCCTTAGTGAGGTGTGTTTCTACTGAATGAAGCAAGCAATTACCCACACACGGAAGGTAGCAGTCTTTCTCCTTGTAGAGAATTTTTTTAAAAATTATGTATTTTATTTTGTACATAATAGGTAGTTATCAGTAACCAACGATTGGTTTTCTTGTTTTTGGATGGGAACTGGCAGTAGGTAGCTGCCTGCCTATTGAGTTTGAAGTGGCAGTGAAGGTATTTTGGTAGTCACTTGTAAAGTCACCACAACGCTAGATAATCCCTTGTGTATGCTATCCAGTGAGTGGATTTTAGGAATGAGTGTTCCAAGAGGGGGAAAAAAAAGCATTTGTGGTTTCACCTCTCTCACTATGGCAGTTTATCTGCCTGGTTGTATATTGTAAGAGTGGGACAATACTGTTAGTGGAAAGAATGTTTTGGACGCTATTTGACTTGGGGGACTAAATGTGCTTGGCATTGGCCAGAAAGCCGCCATTTCTGTACTACGTCCAGTTCAAGAATAGGTAGGTCATTTCGAAGATAGCTGTCAGTTCTAAAGATGAAAAACTCTTCAGTATTTAACACAAGTTTGTTTGTATTCTAACTGATTTTTCGCAAGAATTTAGCTCGAAGAACTCTGGACAAAGTACTTGGAACTTTTTAGAATTACTTTTATTTTTTGTTTTGGCTATTAAATGAAGATAAGACTAAAAAGGAAAGTTTGTTAAATCTTTAACTAAAAAAATCGAAAACTCGATATGTAGATCTTGGTGCTTTGTGGACATTGCTTTTTAGCCTCAACTTTATACTAGTATTTAGATCAAAGGTTTTTGTTGTGTGTGCCAGGTATTCAGTATTAAAACCACGTTTAATAACTGCTATAAAAGTTTTCGAAATCTCAACAGTTACTGTCATTGATGGATCAAAAGACGAGAAATAAAAACCCTTCAAATTTTAATATCTTGATTTTTACTTTATGCCTAACTTAAGTTACTCATCTTCTGATTTCTACTTTGTAACTGACATCATTTAATAAAACGTTTGAGTTAAAATCAAAGTTGCTGCCATTATTGTTAAGATCATTTTTAAATGCTGTAAAATAGCCAAGAAATAAAGCCTTTTTCCTATCCAGCTAGTTTATCCAAACATAATCAAATTAGTCACCTGTTCTCTGATCCTGGAAGGTTTTTATGAGGGGGGGAGTGGAGATGACCATCTGACCTTGTTGGGTCTAAATACAGTGAGCCAGGAGTTCTTAACCTGAGGTTTCATTCCTGGATTTCAAAGTGTCCTCAATCTTTGGTAATTGTATACAAAATTGTGAGCTTTTTAATTTGGCACTAGCTATCCTGTGGATGTGTGCAGGCATCTTGGAGTGGAATCCTATTAAAAGGGTAGATAACATTGCATGTGAACCAGTAGGTTTTAACCAGTGCATTTTTGAGGTGAAGAGGCTCATCTTCTGTTGTGATAGAATGAATATGTTTTTATTTGGGAAATCGTTGTCAAGCTTTGCAGTTTTTACCTGGCCAATGAATACCTAGAAATTTGGGTGGGGGGGAATCCTGATTGACGTTACCATAAAGCTTTTTTTCTAGATCATACATTCAGGGAATTTGTGTGCTTGTAATTTTAATCCCCAAATTCGTTGAGGGTTGAAAGAAATAAAAGTAGATGGTATAATTGAGTGTAGAAACTTAAGTTCTGTATAGAATTTAAAGGTACCAAATTTGTTAAGACTGGTGGTTCCTGATAAACATTGATACACATAATGGCAAAATTTTGTGTTCCACATTTAATTTTTAGCATCTTACTGCCTTTTAAGCATATCTTAAAAATTAATGTGAAATTAGGGGAAGTGAATTTTTACTGAACTAGAAGACTGTGTTTATGAAGGGGAGGAAACATGTCCCCTTGACTGTCAGTCTTAATATAGACTCATTTTTTAAAAAGGTTAGGGTCACTTTAAATAAATGTTAGTAAAGTACAGGATAATTTCTCTGGGGTTCTAGAAAAGTTTAATGGCCCCTAATACCTAATACGGTTATGGAGTAACAGTAACTTCAGCTTTTTTTTGCTTTTACTATCAGTTTTTAGGTAAAAAGTCTCCAAAATACTCATTATTTGTGTGAGCATTTGAAGTAAAATAACTTGAGTAGAAAGTTTTGACTGATACCAAAGCTTCATACACACCTTACATTTTTTTTTCCTTATTTGCAGTTATCTATGCCAGCAATTATGACAATGTTAGCAGACCATGCAGCACGTCAGCTGCTTGATTTCAGCCAAAAACTGGATATCAACCTTTTAGACAATGTGGTGAATTGCTTATACCATGGAGAAGGAGCCCAGGTAAAGTAGCTGATCAAAACTTTACAACATGGCAGTGTAACATAGTTGTTGGGTTTTTAATGCAATTTTAAATTAATTATGTATTTGAGTTAATACTTTAAATTTAAAAAGTAAGTATTCCATAGTTTGTACTAATTCAGAACAATAGATTCTAACGAGAAATTTCTGGAGAAAGAAATTGGATTCTGGAGAAAGAAATATTTTGACATGGTTAGAGTGGGATAATAATCTTGTTCTATTATTCTTAAATATTCTGCTCCAGTTAATTGAAGAGCACAGTGTATTAAATGTTGTATAGATAGTGGTGGTTGTATGTACCTTATAAATATTTAATATATTTGGAGTTACTGTGATTCTTTTATCTTTGAAACATTTAAATTACAGAAGTACTTTACAGATATAAACTTGTTTTAAAAATTCAACAATGCCAAACATCTTCATGTTACTTGAATTTTAGCATTTGTGAATGTGTTGCTATTAATGTAGGCTATTGCCTGTTTTCGATCATTGTAAGGGGTTCCTCCCCCAACCAATTGAAAGATAGACGAGACAGGAATATTTGTAAGTGTTTAAAATGTACATGTTACAAGAAACTGGACAATCTTGAAACTTTGCACTGTGAAGCTAATCTCAAAGGATTTTAAATGAGTAAAAGTTTTTCATCAGATAAAAAAAATCCTGTCAATAAGGGAATTTTAAATGAAAGGGGGCTATGAAAATTGTATGAGTGGAAAAAATTATTCCACAGTAATTTTTATAAGCTCGTTAGTCCAGTTTTATATTCCGAGGGGCTATTAATCAGAGTTCTAGTCTCCAAAAGCTTTCCTGGAAAAGTTACTTTATCTGTACTTATCACATATATCATGTTCTAGTGATTTCTTTGTGCTGTACATTCAACGTGGAGCTTTAAGCTTCGTTTTAACATATATGTATAGAAAGCTGCTTTTGGAAGAAAGTAAGGTTGAAATTCATGAAGTAAAGTTGGGCTCAGCTTTGAATATATTAGAGACATAAAACTGTAGCCGTTAGGAAAATGGGCATTTAGGTTTTTTGCTGCTGTTTAATCTTTGTTCTTTTGTAACCTGGTTTCCAATATCTAAAAGTATTATGAATAAACAAAGGACTCTGATGTTCTTCATGCTTATAACTGAGAAGTGGCAGTAATTTTCATCATGAAAACTATGCAGTAGTAATAGTTTTTAGTAATGTTTCCTAGTACTAAGATTTATTGATTTGCTTTAAATTTGACTTTAAAAAGTATAAATATTTTCTATGTATAAAAGCAAAATTACCTTTCCCCAAAAGTAAGGATTTTATGTTTAGATGTTGTGTGACAAATCAGTTGCATAAACATAATCAGTGAACTGATATTTTTTATATTATAAGGAAACCGGTTTAGAGCTTAAAGTCAGTTAAGAACTCTTTCTAAAAATCATGTTTAAACTTCTAGTTCAGTCCATTTTTCATTACCACCTTTTTTGGCAGGGTCTTGGTTCTGAATAAAAAGTAAAAGGTATAATGGAAAACACGTTTTTAGTGTTAGCTATATTAATTGTATTCCAGTAAGTTTTCTAGACGCTGCTTTACTATCTCATCTACAAACTGTTACCTACTTTGCAAGAGATTGGAGGATTAATAATGAGGTTTGAAAAGCACCTGTTAATAGAGGCTGATACTTAGAAGGAATTTTATTTA
This sequence comes from Desmodus rotundus, assembly GCF_022682495.2. Taxonomy (NCBI): domain Eukaryota; kingdom Metazoa; phylum Chordata; class Mammalia; order Chiroptera; family Phyllostomidae; genus Desmodus; species Desmodus rotundus. The sequence goes on along the minus strand of NC_071391.1, from coordinate 136,762,356 downwards.
AAGAGTACATTTGGAAGTATGAAGATTTAGCGTATGTGATGTAAACTCATTGTTTAACTGTTTAAAAGGACTGCATAACTTAGGAGAAGAAATTATTAGAAAGGTGACTTATTAAATGTAGGCAAAACTTTTACCTAGATGGGGGAAGTATAGCAAGATATTTAGCACTGTAACGTTAGGACTACCTTCTGTTACAAACATTTTTCTATTTTTAGCCAAGCAGGCAGCCAGGGGAAAAGATAGGAAAGAGTTGGGTATTTTCTCCAATATTATGTTAAGTGTCTTGAACTCTTTTAGTCTATTGCTTAGCAACTAGAATACTTTCAGCATTCAGTTAGTGGCATGGGGAGATGCCAGATTTTTTTCCCATCTTTATTTCCCATTTGTGTCTTTTTGACCTCTCTGGAGTTTTAAGTTAGTGAAAAAATATTATATAGGAATAGTGGGATTAGGGAAAAATAAAGACACTACTATGCAAATACTAGCATTAGCTATACAACTACAAGAAAAACTAAAAGGAAACATAATTTTTGCAGAGGTTGAAATCGTAATAGTATGGCAAGTATTCACTTACATTTTGAATGCTTATCACCTCAGGATGTGACAATATCTTGGCCAAATAACTATTAGGCCTGGATTTTTTATATATCCTGTTCTTGATATTTGTTACTTGATATTTTATATGCAAGTCTATGTCTAGTTAGAAATGAGTAGAGATTCAATGAGAGAATCAAAACACTGCAAAAATGCTTTAGCCCTAGATAATTCACGTCACTATTCTTTCTGCCTTTTGTTAGTTACTATATAATACAAGTGTTGCCCCTTAAGCTATCGATCTCTTAATGAAGTCAGATGTACAATTGTATTTTCCAAGCTTACAAATGTAGCTCTAGCCCCAGACCCTTCTCAGATTAAACCCAGGCAGCTGATTTTTCTTTTTAAGTTCCATTAGGGTTCTGGTGGTGGTGTGAGGGTACAGAACCACTATCTAATTTAGTTTAACTCAAATGTTTTAAACAAAACAATAAGCAGGATGTGTTGCTAGTGATTAATGGGGAAAATCATGAGTGATATTATAACTGCTACTGAGGAAAATAATTCTTGACATCAAAGCTGAAAGAGGAATATGTTTGTGTCTGGTTTTTTGGGGGGTGTGGGGTAAATTTGAATAAAAGCTAAGTTAGAGATTATGAGGTGTCTGTGTCAAAGATGGAAATAAGTATGCTTCTCTTCCCCCCTTTTTGATGGTTTTATGACCATGGATTTATACCCTTGATCAAGTAAATGAGTCTAACAGAAGGGTAAATGACAAATTTTTTTTTTTTTTTTTTTTAATATGGAACGCTTCACGAATTTGCGTGTCATCCTTGCGCAGGGGCCATGCTAATCTTCTCTGTATCGTTCCAATTTTAGTGTATGTGCTGCTGAAGCGAGCACATAAATGACAAATTTTAAAACCATCAAACTTTTTTGGGCACAATATGTGAAATAAATATGTAAAAGATAATTAGGGAAGATCCAGTTGAGCTACAAAACAGCCATTAAAGGTGAAGAACATTAAGCTGTTGCTTCTTGGGGGGGAAAAACAATGGAGTTACATCCTTTGTTCATATATGGGAAACTATACTGGTTAAAAACAACTAGTTAAATAGTGTCAACATGGCTAGATTTTAAACTGTCCATTTTGGTCATGCCTCAGTAAAGCTGGGGAGGGTGCTGTGTCAAATGGAAGTAGCAAATTTCAGAAGGAATTCTATGATACACTATTTACATAAAATTTAGTAATTTCACAACTATATTTTTTATGAAATTTACACACATGCCCTGAAAATATGGGCAGGAAAAGAACAAATTCAAGAAAGTGGTTATCTCTAAAGAAGGAACAAAGGAAGGAAATGACACTGGAGAAACTTAAAGGAGGTGATCTCCATAAGTTTTAGATCTTTTATGTTTAAAAGAAAAACAGGTACGTTCTAGATCACAGGTGGCAAACACAAGGCCCATGGCCTGAATCCTGCCCTCCACCTTGTTTAACTAGTCCGGGACCTTGTTTCTGGCACCTTGTTTCTACCCGGCAGCAGCGCTGAGCTTTCACTTAACTGTTAAGGAGTAAGTTACATTTATATAGTCCTAAAATTACATTTGGCCCTTTGAAGGCAACCACAAGGCTGGTGTTGACACCCCTATTCTAGGTAATGGCTACATAGGTTTAATATTATTTCTTTGTATTTTTTAAAAATTAAGAGTTTTCAAAATAAGCTGAGATTTAATATGTGAAATTAGAGGACATTCAGAAAATGGAAAAAGGTAAGTTTAGGTGATATTTTAAAAGTCTAAGGGTCTTAATGTTCTATATGTATCTATAGGCATTTGAGATTTGTAGTATTAAGTAGACCTAGTTTATATTTGTCTTTCTATGCAATGCATTTTTATAAATAATTTTTTTTAGAGATTGCTTGGTGATTCTTTTAAAACGGCTATACCATTATATAATTTATCAAGTAGATGAATTTTTCTATGTTGCTTTTGGTTGATTTCAAGTGCTGGGAACTTCTGTCAGAGTAGATCTTTGTTAGTAGCATTGATTGAAGTTCATTTCAATTTTGAGAATACCAACTAAAGCATATTACCTCAAAAAGGCTGTTTTGTTTCAAATGAATGAATATTCCCATTTTTAAATTGAAGTTAAGAGTGATAATCCATTTTTATTTCTATGAAGACTAATTACTTGAGTATTTCTGAAAGTTGGTAGAATCACTGTCTTAGTATTTGTGCCTTGCTCAGTACCATTTTAATAAATGATTCAAAAGAACAAGTGAATTGAAAATTATTTTTGTATAATATTTTAGCAAAGAATGGCTCAAGAAGTACTGACGCATTTAAAGGAGCATCCTGATGCATGGACAAGAGTTGACACAATTTTGGAATTTTCACAGAATATGAACACGAAAGTAAGCAAGTGGTGGTTTTAAAATCCATTTATTCTTTTCTTCCAGTCGTAAACTTTGAGGAAGGTATCTCATTTTTAGTATGAGCATTTGTTATCTCAAATCACTTAATATTGTTAACTTACTTCAAAATTTAGTCTTGAACATAGAATTAATTCTTGCAAATAGTCCTAAGAATTATGAAGCTTTGTAATTGGGACTAGTATGCAAGGTGGCTTTTTTGTTTTTGGGGGGGTTTTTTCTTTTTAGACTACGTGTATAGTGCTAAGTAGCATTAATTCTGAATGTTATTCAGAGATGAAACATAACATCAGGAATTGTTTTGGGCAAGTAATCAATATAATACAGGCTAGGCACCTCCAACACCAAGTTGTATGGGCAGCGTAAAACCCTACTCTGTGGTACCAATGCTTTTAATGGGACAGCACTCAGTTTTTATTTGCAATTGAAAATGTTATAATTGGGTCCTTTTTTCTTAAGTTTGAACAGAAGGGTTGATCAAAATGTGTTTTGACTGTTTTAGGCTTGATGATTCACACTTCTCTTTAAACTGCATTAACGTAATAAAATAACCATGCATGGCATTCTGTTTAATACACACAAGGTTTCTCCTCTTAGTATACATTGTGTTACAACAGAAAATAGCCATGTTCACATCTGTTTCTGAAATCAGACTGTGTTAATTAACAGTTTTTAAATATTAATTAGTTTTGACATCTTGTAAATTTTAGGGCAAAAATACAGTCAGAACTTCCTCAAAGTGCTAACCTTAAGTAACATAACAGTGTTTGCCTGTTTGCTTGCCTGGTAAATTTTGCTTTTTATACTGACAGACATTACTAATAAGTTGATTTATCAACAGTATTTTTAAAAACTCAAATTTGTCTTGTGAAAAATGAGATGATTAGAGGAACAGAAAGAAAGCAACAGGTAAAGAATTCTTCAATTTACATAAATTGCAAATGATTTGGTGCTAAATTTATGCACTATGACATTTGGCTTTTATGCAATCATTTTTTTTTTCTTTAAAGATGTTAACACTACCTGATATTAATCATAATGTTCCATTATGTTGATTGCTTGTAATAGGAAGAAAAGGGGTGTCTTCCTGTGCAACTGACACAGCTAGGCTTTGACGGCAGGCCTCCACAAGGTCTACCCTTTTGATTCCCTTTAACTGAATTCTGTTCATCAATTGTTTTTGTTTCATGGGCGGTGGGAGGGGAAAGGGGAAGTCAATGCATAAAATAAGCATTTCTAAGGGCTCAGTAGAAATTTCTACCATAGGGATCATTTCATGTATTTATTTTTTTCATTTAGTCTTTGCTGTTATCTGTCCCTCATCTTCATAACTCAGCAGTGGATTTCTCAAATCCTGAGATGTAATGCAGAAGTGTAATTCTTTAAAATGATTGGACTATTTGGATATTTCCAAAGTACTTACTTACCATTGGCCATCAGATTTGGCTGTCACTAAAGATTTTGAATCAAGATATTCTTATTCAAAGAAATGTGAATTATCTTCATGTATAGAGTCTTATTGTCTAGGAGAGATTTGATTTTAGGATATTATGATGGTGATCTATGTACTCCTTTGGCCTAATTAGTGAAAAGCTGTTATTGGGCTTCCTGCCTCAGCCCCCTTGGCAGAAAGAAGCAAAGATGAGTTGTATCTTCTGCAAGCTCATGCTACCTTTTTACAGTTGGAGAAAAGACTAGAGGTTAGTAATTTAGGTAACAAAGTGTCAAACATAAAGGAAGAAGTAAATAAATATAACAATAAAGGAAGGGGAGTATATCCTTTAATGAAGCGTAAGCTGAAAAACATTGGTTAAAATATTGTAATGTTACTGGTATTTATAGAGGTTTGATTCATAATTTTTTAAAGTTTTTTTTTTTTAAAGATATTATTTACGTAGTTTTAGAGAGTGGAAGGGCGGGAGAAAGAGAGGGAGAGAAACATCAGTGTGTGGTTTCCTCTTGCATGCCCCTTACTGGGGACCTGGCCCACAACCCAAGCATGTGCCCTGACTTGGGTATCTAACTGGCGACCCCTTTCAATCAGTTGAGAATCAGTAAGATGATATATTCCATGAAGTAACAAGTACATTGTTTTGACTTGGTAAAATTTGGCAGTCTGATTTCATGCCTATACAATTAAAGTTACTAGAGCAGTATATTTTTTAAAGTTAATTTAGAATTTCAATCTATCAGAAACTTCCTGTTTTTTGCTTTTATTTACAGTTTTCTGATACCTAGACCCGCAGAGAGGTATAAACAAACCAGATAGAAAGGTTCACTATTTACTGCTGATTATGAAACGCTTTACTGGCATCAAATTTCTATTTTCAGAATTTTGCTTTGGCCTTGTTTTTATTTTGGAAGTCTTTTAAAGGAATATTTTACAAATGTAGGATTTCAGCTGAAATTTTTCCTGAAAAGTATGAAATGTTAAAATGAAAGAAAACAGCAAAAACACTTACTGTTTGAGCACAATGTAGTTTGGGACAGTCTATATTGTGCTTTGAATAAAATGAGCATTCATTCACATGATCCCTTTGGTTGAAATACTAATGCTCCTATTTTATTGTGTGATGACTAACCATTTTAAAGATGAACTCTTATTCTCAGCCAAAACTTGCAATCTGAGGTTAATATGTCTATATGTGAGTGAGTTTGCCTTTCAGGTATTGTAGCTGATTCTTCCCTAATTCAACCAGTTGAAACATACCACAACAATTTTGTCCTTTTTCTTCCTCCTGTGTATCCACACTAATTGGTCACGATAATAATTTTGGGTTTTAACCCCTTATAGCATTATATAGATTGTTATAAACATTCTTGACTATTTAGAGTGAGTAATCAACAGGAGGGATAAAATGGCTTGAAAGTGGTATCTATTTATTAACTTTCTTACATTTTTAGTTATAGCCTTTATATTTAGGAATACCTGAAAGGTAGATACAGATTGCAACCAACATTTGTATATTTTTGACTGTGCACAAAAGTTTATCTTTAAATTAGTAGAAATAGCAACTGTAAGGGTGGGGTTAAAATTTAAAATAAAAACCATGGGCTGTCTTGCTGCTCCTTAAGTAACACACCAGTGATGTTTGTAAACACTTTCTAGAGAAAGTATCTGTGATAGTACTGTAATGCTTGGCCAAGAGCTTACAACTCCTAGAAGATGGTAGGAAGCTTGAGAGCATCCAAGCTGCTAAATTCTTAGGAGCCTGGTCGTGTAAAAAGTACGTGAGCCTTTGAGCAGTCATTTATGCTGTGAATTCATATCTGGTTGCTACTTTTCGTTCTACAGATAAGCCCATTTGGCTGCAAAAGAGCTTTTTATTTGGTTCTTCCTGGTGTGAGCATGTATAAACAGCAGGACGTTAAATAGAGTAGTAAACAATAAAATGAGGAAAATGCATGAAAACTCAGTATATGGGTGAATAGATCCTTGTTTAATATATGTAATTAAACTTTGTAGTATAATGTTTTTGAAACTTTAGATGTAAATGTGAATGTCTGTCCATTTGTGAATCCTGAAAGTTGCTAGTCTTATAGCAATATATTCACATACTTCTGTTATCCAATTTTCAGTATTATGGACTACAAATTTTGGAAAATGTGATAAAAACAAGGTGGAAGATTCTTCCAAGGAACCAGTGTGAAGGTAGGAAAATGTTTTACAAAATTGTACATTCAGAGAAATTTTATTAATTCTGGCAATTTATTACAGTTGAGTATTTGGGTGGCAATTGTATAGAATCTGGTTTGTGCCTTAATGGAGATTACTGATTTTATCATGTGGTAAGATAGGTTGTTTATAAGGTTATCTTTTGGGGGAAAGAGGAGACCAAACTGGTTTAACTTTTTATAACAAATATTGTGATGAAAAATATGTATCAACTCATAGTTCTTGGAACCATGCCTAAAGTGAATGAAATTTGAATGCGTTATTTTCTGGACTATAAGACGCACCTCCCCCCAGTTTGGGAGGAAAGTGGGGGTTGCGTCTTACAGTCTGAACGTAGCTTACCTGGCTTGCTACAGGATTTCTGCTTCAAAGGATGTTACTAAATATTTTACCACATTTTTTTTGCTTCAAAATTTTTTTTGCCTATTTTCCTCTAAAACCTACTTGTGTCTTAATGGTCCGAAAAATACGTTATTCGCCCTTAAAAATTATTTTAAATTTACCAGACAATAACTGACAAGTAATTAATATTTTAACACATGGAATAATACACAAATTTAAAATGGCAAAGGAAAAAAAACACAAGCCTTTACCTTTAAAAATATGACAAGCCTTACCTTTTGAATTATAAGAGGTTGACATCTAAAATGAGGAGAACATCAGAACACAAAGATGTGTTGGCTGGTGTTTATAGAAGGTGGGGCAAAAGTAGGTTTATAGTTGTGTGAAACATAGTTTATTATTGTTATTAATTACTGTGTTATTTTCTTTCTTTTAACATTGTTTGTATTTACTTTTAGAGAAAGGGAAGGGAAGGAGGGAGGAGAGGGAGAGAAACATCAGTGCGAGACATACATCAGTCTCTTGCCTCTCGCATGCCCCTAACTGGGGACCTGGCCAACAACCCAGGCATGTGCCCTGAGTGGGAACCAGAGACCTTTCAGTTCATAGGCTGGTGCTCAATCCACTGAGCAACACCAGCCAGGGCTAATTATTACATTGTTTTCCACACAAACAATTGTAAAGCTCCTTTTACCCCACCCTGCATTTAACTTTTCCCTTTGTGTAGTATTTTGGTAAAGTAGTCATAGTTCAAGAAACCTGGGGCAAGGTTAGTCTGTTGGAATTACTTGCATTTACTTTTCATTTTTCATGCACTGCTTTATTGCCTACTTTACATTGCTTGTTTAATCTCTGAAAAATAGAAATAGATGTCTGGGATTTATAATGGGGGTATATTACATTTTCTTCTCTTAAAATATGTCCCCTTTCTTTGTTGATCTTTAAGAAGTCTTTCACCTGCTTTCTCATGTCGTCTCTATATAGTGGGTTAGTGACCCAGATTTATTCAGCTAGTCAAATCTTGACATCTGTCTAGCATGTTTAGAGGTAAATAAGTTTTAATGCCAGTGTTCTTAATATGCTATAAAGCAAAGATTAAGAATGATAGTGCAGGCCCTGACTGGCGTGGCTCAGTTGGTTGAGCATCATCCTATAAAATGAAGGTCACTGCTTCAATTCCAGGTCAGTGCACATGCCTGGGTTGCAGGCCAGGTCTCCAGTTAGTTGGTTGGGGATGTGCGAGAGGCAACCTATCAATGTTTCTTACATTGACGTTTCTCTCCCTATCTCCCTCTCATCCCCTCTCTCTCTACGAATAAATAAATAAAATCTTTTCCTTTTTTAAAATAAGAATGACAGTGCAAGAGGAAATTGTGCCTCCCAAAAGAGGCTCCCATTTCTTCAAATGTTTTATTTTGGTTTGAAACCATTTTAGATCGTGTTCTGTGATCTTAGAAGCTCAGTGCAGTTTGACTGTGTGGCCCAAATAGATTCTTTGTACTGAACAATTGCTCTTTAGGGTCTTCGATGATGTCCTTGTTCCTTTTACTTATGTTGTTAGATACCTGTGGTGTGGACTTCAAATTTAACTTTGGCCATGGCTTACCACACACACACAAAAATGTTTACTTTTTTTTTTTACTTAAGTATCATTTTACTATAGTATAAGTCCCTCTTGCTTCTAAACACCTAGACCCTTGCTTCTTAACACCTGAAAATTGTACTAGAAGATCTTCAATAATCTTTTCCAGCTTTAAATTTAAGTTATTTAAAATTATACTAGCCTATCAAAGTCATGGTTATATTACTGAAAAAAATGAGAGTCTTGCAGTCTTCCTGAGGATTTGACATTTTTAGCTTTCTACGTGAATAGGAGTGGTATGTATGGTTATTATTAGGAAGTCACAAGAGCTCCCGTATATTAATATGTAAGTAGTTGATATAAAATACTTCGTGGGGGCATAACACTGTTTACTTTTGAAAGCCTATCTAATGTTTGAAAAAAACGGGATGTGAAGGGGTAGTGATTTATTCTTCCTGACTTAAACTTCTGTTTTAATTCATGTGTTCCTATTCTGTGTTGGTGAGGAACTTTTTTTGTTTCTCTGCAAACTATATATTTTTTTAATCATTTATCAGAGTCACTTTTCTCCCTGCATTTTCCTTCAGCACTACTGTTAAGATTAAGTGTGATGTAAACTTTCTAAAAGTACCCGAAGTTACTCTTATCACCTGTGTATGGTTGCCATCATCAGTGAAGACATTATATGGAGGGGAAGAGTGTGGTGTGACTTCTAGGCACTTTGAGAGGTTCATTTTCGTAAAACTATGCAAACTGGTTCGCAGAGAATGTTAGTGAACCCTAGATTTAGATACGCAATAGCACCTTGGCACGATGTATTTAATGATGTGTGTTTTTGTTTCAGGTAATTGCTCTCATTTGTAAAACATTGGAAAATAAATTCAGTACTAGATTTTATAATTCTTTTTTCTTTTTAAGGTTTTGTTTACTTTTAAGACAGGAGAAGGGAGGGAGAAAGACAGGGAGAGAAACATAGATGCACAAGAAACATCGATTGGTTGCCTCTAGCCTGGCATGCCCCTAACCAGGAATAGAACTGGCCACCTTTCAGTTTGCAGGACAATGCCCAACCAATCAGGACATTACAATTCTTTCTCCAAAATTGATTTTAAGGTGGGAGAGAGAGAGAGAAACATCTATTTGTTGTTTCACGTATTTATGCATTCACTCACTGGTTGATCTCATATATGCCCTGAGTGGTTAATTGAACTGGCAATGCTGGTGCATTGGGATGATGCTCTAACCAACTGAGATACCCGGCCAGAGCCTATAAACCTTTTTTATATTGTCAATCCTGGGAGGCTTCTCCAGGCTTAAGATTTTGTATTTCACAAAATAGTCTTACATTTCTGAACATTAATTTTCCTTCAGTAATTTTGGTATTGGAAATGAATTAGTGTAATTCCCCCAAATACTATACATTTCTTTTGTCTTCATCATGTTCTGTAAAGCTGTCCCCACCACTTTTTACACTCTATATCTTCCTTACCATATATATTTATTTACATGGGACATATGCTACCTATTTCCTATAAAGCACTGTTAGGTATTAAGACTACATAAACATATCCTTGTATCAAAATGCTGTTGGTCAGAAGATAAAATATGTATGTTAAAAATGAATACTGTGAACATTAAGTTAGTACACGTAATGAATTCTAAATATGCTGAAGGAAGAGAATTAGGTTGGGCCCTTTAGACAAGCTCATTCACACAGATTGCAATGCTTGTTGTGTTTTAAAGGAAGGATAGGTTTAGCTACACAAACAGCAAGCCAAAATAAGTTTTGTACATTTTTTTCCAATCTTTTTTTTATCTGATTTCAGGTGCTTGTCCATAAGCATATGTTAATCTTCACATGTTATTTTAGGGTCATGGTATTTTTAATGTAGGCCTCTTGTCTAAAGTACTTTGCCAGGACAATCTCTGACAAAAGACATCTAGAATGGGTTAGATGTCTGTTGCTCGGTGTTCCCTTAGTATATCCTGTACCAGTAGGTCACAAATAAGTATAATTAGTGAGCAAAAGACACACAGGTAATAATTATCTGAGTAATGGTATTTTTTAATTAAATGACATTTTAATTTTAAAATCAAAGGAGATACAACCTCATAATAGAACATTTTAGTAAATTAGATTTATGTAATACAAAATTTACTACATTGCTGTGGTTTTTTATCGTTTTTGCTTTAGGCCAAAAAAAAAAATTACCTATTTGGAGTCTCCCCCACCATAACATTTATCACATTTGGCTGACATTGTTTTTCTCACTCACTTATCCCCCAAAATGATGTCAGGGATCAAAGAATGTCTTTATTGCATTCTTATCGGTTGGTGTGTAGGTGTCAGTATATAATTATTCAATCAACGAATTGCATATTATTGAGTCAGTGTTCCCCAATTTACTTCATTCCTGTACTTTAAGGACCTAATGAAATTTCTCAATATTTTTGCTCTTATAAATTATCTGTGTAAAATTAATATCTTTGAGGTTAGGTTTTGAAGTGAATATTTGTATACATGAGTTACAAATGAACTAAATATTTTTTGACTTAAACTGATGAAGTGGAAGTTGTATTTTTATTTTTTTAGAGAGGAGAAGGGAGGGAGAGAAACCAGTGTGAGAGGGATACATTGATGGTTGTCTCTCCTGCACCCTGAATGGCATTGAAACCTTCAACCTAGGCATGTGTCCTGACCAACTGAGCCACACATGTCAGGGCTGAAGGGGAAATTTTTGATATGTAAAGTAGAATAGTTTCCAGATAGGGAGTGTTTGCTAGTCACTGATACAATTAACAGTATACTAGGATTGTCAGTTATGTTGAATCTCTATCTTGACTGCACCTCAAATTTATTGTTCAGGTAATCCCTGCCTTTAAAAAAAATAATTTTCGTTTCCTGAATAGTGTGGCTTAGTGGGTTGGATGTCGTTCCTCAAACTGAAACGTCACTGGTTCATTTCCCAGTCAGGACACACCTGGGTGGCCAGCCACAGTTCCCAACTGGGGGCATGCGAGAGTAATTTACATGTTTCTCTGTTTCTTCCTCCCTTCCCCTCTCCCAGAAAGAAAGGAGAGAAGGGGAAAATCTTTTTTTAAATACTAATTTTTGTACTTGTTTAGAAAATTCAAACCATAAAGAAGTGGGCATGGGGAGACACTGAAAGACTCTTTTATTTCTCCCCGAAATAATAATCTTATTTGCTTAAAGGTATCTGTTTAAAATTTATGCCAAAGGCTGTTTTAATCTTTTAAGTTATATGGCTTATAGATCATTTTATGAGAAATGAATTTGCTAACATTGAAAAGAGGAATGATAAAATCATAATTGGCTATTTTGGAAGTTTGTTGCTTAAAGGTACTTGGACGGAATTTGAGTTGTTCAGTTCTGTGTTAAAATTTAGAAAGTTGACAGACCATAGCTGATAACCCATGAGGTTTTATATAGTACTTTTCCATGGAGGCACATGTTAATGTGTTATATGAACTTACCTAAGTTACTTTATCTCTTTGAATCTTGACTTTCACAGGGTTATTGGGATACAGAGAGGTGTAATGCTTATAAAGTCCTCTGTGCTTCTGCTTACTCAGTATAAGCACAGCATGTGTGTTGCAATCTTTTTTTCCACAAAAACATTTCCATTTCTATTCATATTGCCAGACGAGCATATACTAGTCTCAAGTTATCTTTTAAAATTTTCTGCAATAGCTTCCCAACTGGGCTCTTTAATAACCACTTTTGTGTGTTATGATATAGTCACCACAAAGGATTTAGCATGATATTTTTAAAACAGAACTAATTGGGTCACTCCCATGCATAAGATCTCCCAGTGTATTGAAGAACACATGTTCAGTATGTTGCATTTAAGTGTTACTGACTTTTAAAAATTATTTGCATTTGCTCTTTTTTGTTTGAGGTATATATAATTTGACATGCATAATAAATTGCGTGTGTTAAAGTATACAATTTGTAAATTTTGACTTGTGAATGTGCCCATGAAACCAGCAGTATAGTCAAGATCTTCATCTTGTGATTACCTTCCCCTCAAACCTACCGCCTCCTTGATTAGCTGGGGGTTGAATGGCTGGATCATATGGTAGGTATGTGATTAACTGCCCATCCAACTGTTTTCCAAAATGGTTGTATCATTTTACATTCCCACTAGCAGTATATGCTTTACATCCTCACTGAAACTTGGTGTGGTGTTTTTAATTCTAACCATTACAGTGCATATAATATAATGGATTTTCCTGGTTTTAATTAGCATTTCCCTCATGACTAATACTGTTGAATATTCTTTCACATCATTTGTGTTTGTATATATATTATTGTAAGTTGATACTGTTACTTCCTATTGAACACAGATGGTGATTGTTCCCTTTGTTAGTAATTTTTTTTAAAGAAAATTTAAGTTTGGGGGTTCTTAAGCCCTAGTGTCTAAATCAAATGAGGAATTTCTTAATTTTTTTTCTTACAGACTATAATGTTTGACGCATTATCAATCTAATCTCAGATTTGATAGGCATACCTATTTGTATCTTTTCGCCAGTTTTATACCATGATGGGATAATAAGTATCTACTTTATCTACTACTGCCTTAAATAACAACGCAATATTTTAAAATATTCTATTACATTTCAGTATCATACACTTGAAAGTAGTTTCCTACCACTTCTTGTTAAGGTAGCAAATTTGTCCTTCCAAAGTTTCCTAATTATGTGGAACTTCTTCCATAAGAGATGTTTACTTGAAACCTAACAAAGTCTAGTATTTACTTAGCTTCTATACACATAGGAATAGGAAACACTTACAGACTTTATTAAAGCAGGATGTGTTTTAATAAATTGGGTTTTTTTTTTATTATTTCTTTAAAGATTTTATTTACTTATTTTTTAGAGAGAGGAAAGGAAGGAGAAAGAGGAGAGAAACATCAACGTGTGGTTGCCTCTCGCACGCCCCCTACTGGGGACCTGGCTGCAACCCAGGCGTGTACCCTGACTGGGAATCTGAACCCATCACCTTTTGATTAGCAGGCTTACATTCAACCACTGAGCCACACCAGCCAGGGCTTATTTTTTTGTTACAGGAAAAATTTTTAGATCTTTAAAATAAAATTGTTTACTTTTGATAAAATATTCATGACAGTGTTTGCCATTACAAGTGTATAATTCAGTGTTGGTAACTACATTCACAGTACAGCACAATCACCATCACTGTACATCTCCAGAATTTTTTCACCATCCCTAATTAAAACTACCATTAATCATTGATATTCCCGCCCCAGTTTCTTAGTACCTGTTAACCACTATTACACTTTCTGTCTTAGGAATTTGCCTATTTTACTCTGTCACGCATATGGGTGATCATGCCATATTTGTTTTAGCGTCTCATTTATTTCACTTAGCATGTTTACACGGTTTGTCCATGTTTTGTTTTGACGTGTATCAGAATTTCATTCCTTTTTAAAGCCAAATATGTGTGTGTGTGTGTGTGTGTGTGTGTGTGTGTACGTACACCTACCACCTTTTCTTTATTCATGAACATTGGGCTGTTTTCACCTTTTGGCTATTATAAATGACGCTATAAACTTAATTAAACTTGAATTTCCGCATTATCTTCTAGAGTTCTTGTTCAGTGTCTGAGGCCATAACCCTTTTAAGAAAGATGACTTCTTACAGATCTGTTCCTCTTAAAATTATTAAAATTTGTAGGCAATAAGTCTGATTATAACCTATCTGTGGGAGCCCTCAGTTAAGAGCCCCTGCTTTTGAATTGTTGTTAGATGTTTGTTTCTTTTGCTGTTCTTAACAACTATTGCATTGAGTGACTAGGAACAATATTCTGTGTTCTTTGGACAATAAGGGAAATAGGACAGCTATTTAAGAGCACTATACAGGGTGTGTCAAAAGTAGATTCAAAGTTCGTATGGAAAGTAATGCACGCTGGTTGGTGTAGCTCAGTGGATGGGGCATCAGCCTGTGGCAAACCAAAGGGTTGCCGGTTTGATTCCCAGTCAGGGCACAAGCCTGGGTTGTGGGCCAGGCTCCCAGTAGGGGGCATACAAGAAGCAACCACACATCGATGTTTCTCTCCATTTCTTTCTCCCTCCCTTGCCCTCTCTCTAAAAATAAATAAAATATTTTTGAAGGTAATGCAATAATTAATATAATAAATAATAATAAGCTGTATAATAATAAGCTGTTTTCGTGTGCTTATAACTGTAAAACTATTCTTGCCCTATCCTATATTTTAGTGTCTGCCATGACACATTAGCCACTTGAGCTAAAGCTGACCCTCACCCTATATTTTAGTGATTGTTTCTGATGATAGTTGTAGGTGTAGCTTAAATGGATAGACGTTTGTAATCTATGAACTCAGATTACCTGTTGTACTTTTGTAATAGTGTATTAAGGTGTTCCATTTTCTGTGGTATGTAAATATTAGCTACTGTGAACAAGAGTAATCAGAATATGCATTTTTTTATAGTTTGTCTATGAGTACAGTTTTCTCTTAATAGGATCCTACATTAGGATGAAAGTTTACTTTATGGCAGTCTTATCACTTAGCTAGGTAAAGATGCCAATGTATCATCAGTATGATTTTTTGTTTTTTCTTTTTAAGATTTTTTTAAAAAAAATGTTTCTTTTTAGAGGGAGGAAGGGAGGGAGAAACAGTGTGGTTGCCTCTCGTGCACCCCCTACTGGGGACCTGGCCTGTAACCCAGGCAGGTGCCTTGACTGGGAATGGAACCAGTGACCCTTTGGTTTGCAGACTGGCACTCAGTCCACTCAGCCACACCAGCTAGGGCATAAGTATATAATACTTAAAAGACATTCTTGGGGAATCAATTATTAATATTGCTGTATAAATAACTTGAAAGATATGCAGCTTCTAGATCAGGGTGGGATTTATTTAAAACTTACCCATTTAGCTGACATTGATACTGTCCATTTATTATTTTGTATTGACTATTTGACATTGCTCTCTGTATTTGGAATGACACTGTCAATGACATTTTTCTTGATATTGAGAAAGTAGTTGGATTACATGAGGGGGGACCCAGAAAGACCCATAATTATCTCCTGGAGGGCGGGCCCCTTGTAGTACAGGCTTCCCCCACTAAGGTGAGTGTTTCAGGAACCCTTCTGTATCAGTGTACCAGCTGGCGTTGTGAGAGGCTGTGTTTGACTTCAGTGATTTTGTCAGTGCATTTGCCCATTTCATGATGGGTAATTTATAAGCACACCTGCCCACACCATACTGAGAGTTCAGCATTTTTTACCAAAACCAGCATGACCCCTGTGCCCCACCTGAAAGACTTTTTTTTGTTTCCCTGATTTTAAAAAATGTCCTCAAAGGGAAACATTTTCCCTGTGTGGAAGAGGTGAAAAACTGCAAAAGCACTATAAAAGGCATCAAAATCAATGAGTTCAAAAGTGTTTTTGAGCAGTGTGGAGGGAAAGTCTTGATAGATACACCATATCAAATGGAGAGTACATTGAAGGTGACTGAAGTTTTGAACATGTGAGAATAAATACACAATTTTTTATAAATAAATTCTGGGTGTTTGGGGGACTCCCCTTGTAAAAAAATACATGTATACACTCTTGGATTTGGAAAAATTTTCATTATAGCTGCCTTCCAATAATCTTGTTTTGAAGAAATTATACATGGTTGGTCTTTAAAAAACTAACCCTTTCAGTAAATTCAGGGTTAAGTTTGAAAACTTAGGAGGTGAATTTTTTATTCATATTGAGAAGAACAGGATAGGAGCTTATGGATATAAATGTGCTAAGTAATTGTATGAATCCTTTGAAAAACTTGATAACATAATAACGATGTGAAAACATAATTGTACTTCACAGACATAAAAATTAAAATTCATCAGTGAAATGGTCCTGATTTTTTTTTTCCCCCTAACATAGCAAACTTTCCCAATTCCTAAGGGAAAGCTTGCAAAGCTGCTGGAATAGAAAGGTTCTTAACATCTACTTTCACTTTACACTTCATATACACATAATTGGAAACATAATTTTTGGTTAATAATATTTCTTAATATGAAATATTTATGGTCCTTGGAGGAGGCAAGTGTAACTTCTGCTTACACTGCCACTGTTGAACATCAATATGAAATCTATTTTAATATATTTTATTGATTAAGCTATTATAGTTGTCCCACTTTTTTCTCCCCTTTATTCCCTTCTGCCCTGCACCCCTCCCCTCCCACCAGCATTCTTTCTCCTCCCGCCCCGCCCCACCCCCCCACCTTAGTTCATGACTATGGGTAGTACAAATAAGTTCTTTGGTTTCTCCATTTCCTATACTATTTTTAACCTCGCCCTATTTTGTATCTACCATTTATGCTTCTTATTCTCTGTACCTTTTCCCCCATTCTCCCCTCCTTCCTGCTGACAACCATCCATGTGATCTCCATTTTTGTGGTTCTTGTTGTTTGCTTAGTTTGTTTTTGTTTGCTTTTTTTAGGTTCAGTTGTTAATTGTGAGTTTGTTCTCATTTTACTGTTCATAATTTTGATCTTCTTTTTCTTAGATAAGTCCCTTTAACATTTCATATAATAAGGGCTTGGGTATGATGAACTCCTTTAACTTGAGCTTATCTGGGAAGCACTTTATCTGCCCTTCCATTCTAAATGAAAGCTTTGCTGGATAGAGTAATCTTGGATGTAGGTCCTTGCCTTTCATGATTTTGAATACTTCTTTCCAGCCACTTCTTGCCTGCAAGGTTTCTTTTGAGGAACAGCTGATGATCTGGTGGGAACTCCTTTGTTAGGTAACTGTCTCCTTTTTCGCTCACTGCTTTTAAGGTCCTCTCCTTATCTTTAATCTTGGGTAATGTAATTATGATGTGCCTTGGTGTGTTCCTCCTTGCGTCCAGCTTGTTTGGAACTCTGAGCTTCCTGGACTTCCTGGAAGTCTATTGCCTTTGCCAGATTAGGGAAGTTCTCCTTCATTATTTTTTTGAGGAAGTTTTTGATTTATTCCTTCTCTTCTGGCACCCCTATGATTTGGGTGTTGGGGAACGTTTAAAGATGTCCTGGAGGTTCCTAAGACTCTTCTCATTTTGTTTGAATTCTTTTTTCTTCATTCTGTTCTGGTTCAATGTTGGTTTCCTTCTGCTCCAAATCATTGGTTTGAGTCCCAGTTTCCTCCCCTTCACTGTTGGTTCCCTGTACATTTTCCTTTATTTCACTTTTCATAGCCTTCACTTTTTCCTCTATTTTGTGACCATACTCAACCATTTCTTTGAGCATCTTGATTACCAGTGGTTTGAACTCTCCATCTGATAGGTTGGCTATCGTTTAGTGCAATTTTTGAAGCTTTGATCTCTTCTTTCATTTGGGCTATGTTTCTTTGTCTTGGCACAGCTGTTAGGTAGTAAGGGGGCAGAGCCTTAGGTGTTCACAGGGGTGGGCAACTCACATTGTCGCTGCCTTGTAATGCTCTCTGTAGGGGAGGGATCAGAGAGGGAACAATGCAGCTTGCTCAGCTCTCTGCCGGCTTTCAGTCATTTCCCTGGCTACCTGCAAGCAAATGGGCCCTTCTAGTGCTGATTTCCGTGTGGGTGGGTTTGTGTACATTCTAGGACCCTGTGGGTCTCTCCATTAAACTCTTCTGTGAGACAGAGTTTCCCCCTCTGCGTCAACCCCCACAGGTTTTCCAGTCTGAAGGTTTGAGGCTTTATTTCCTGCACTGCAACCCTGGGTTGCGTGGTCCATCTCTCTCCGTAGTTGCTCCTGGTTTATCTGCAGGCAAATGTGGGAAACGTCTGGTCTGCCAGCCTCCACCTAGCCCTCCCAGTCCTGTCTACCCAGGCTTCACATCTCTGCCCCTTCTACTGGTCTGAATGATTCTTCTTTAACTCCTTGGTTGTTGGACTTCCATACAGTTCGATTTTCTGGTACTTCTGGTTAGTTTTTGTTTTTTAAATCTGTTGTTCTCCTTTTGGTTGTGTGAGGAGGCAAAGTGTATCTACCTATGCCTCCATCTTGGTTGGAAGTCAAATATGAAGTCTTTAAAGGGGAGTACCTTGTTAAAAGAACTTGTTTTAGCCCCGACCAGGTAGTGCAGTTGGTTAGAGCACCATTCTGATACCTCAGGGTTACAAGTCAATCCCTCATCAGAGCACGTACAAGAAGCAACCAGAGAATGCAAAAATAAATGGAACAACGTGGTGATATTTCTCATTCTGAAATCAATAAATTTAAAAAGTAATGCGTTTTAATTGTTTTACAAAGTGTCATGTCTGCAACTGACAGACAATAATTTGTTTGGCACAAAGAAAAAAAACTGGTAATATATATTTTTCTGTCAAATATTAGATGATTTTCTATTATATCTCAAACAGCTTTTTCTGCTGCTTATAAACATTTGCCTTTTCTACCTTGATATGCATGACACTGCAATTTTTTTTTTAAGGTGCAGTTCACAGCTGTAAAGTTGTTCTTAATTGAGCTGTTTTGTTTTTGTTTTTTTAATTGGAGTTAATGATAGGAAGGAATTGGTCAAGGAGTTAACAGTGCTTGATCAAATAAGCTCTGATAACCCAGCCTTAGGAGATTCTGGGCAGATATTAAAAAGGCAGTAGTACTTGATCAAAAAGGTGCTTACGGTTACACGCTTTTGAAGGGATAGAAGTACTGATCATGGTAGAGTGACATTAAACTGAGACTTCCTTGTCTGCTGGAACCTTCCACTTTGTGAAATACACCTTTTTCTTATTTTCATCTTTTACTCTTCGCTCCATTTACGATGAATTTCAGAAGCCTCCGAAAGGAGGGTGAGGATATTTAATGATTTAATCGGCAACAGAAAAGTGGAAGGATCTGTTCGATCGTGTTTTTATATTATCTGCAGCTGAGGGAAGCCTCCAAATCTTACATATTACAAATGGAGGTAGTAGTTTTGGACATCGTCTTGTTTCTTATGACAGATTTAGAAGAAAACTACTTAGTCTCATGACATGGTATTGACAGTCATTTATTCAGAGAACAAACAAAATATATAATGTAACCTGGATTAAGAGGTTTCAGAGGAATGCTTGCTCTTTGTTTTGTTTTTATTTTTCCAAGAATTACCTTTTTCTTTATTTTGATAGGGCCTTTAATGATAGTAATTTATGTATAAAGAAGAGAAAAGTTAACAATACCAGAATTAAGTTGTGATTAGATCTTACAGATATTGAGGACACATAAGATTATTGTGTGGGTTGCCCTAAATGGTATAATTTAGTGCTCATTTAAAAGTAAATTTGATTGCCCTAATTGCTTCATTTTTAAAAATCACCGTACTAAAACTAGACTTAATTTTGTGTTCGCAAAGCATTTTAATATTTTGAAATAAATTTAGACTATAGAAAGAATGCCCAAGAATGTATAGAATGCCCTTGTACCTTTTAGTTTGTCCAGATCCTAACAACTTACCTAACCATAATAAAATGATAAAGCCAGAAATTAACATAGGTTCAGAAATAAATTTAAGTGTGGACCTTAATTTGTATTTCACCAGTTTTCTCTCTAATGGCCTTTCTTGATTCTACAATTCATTTAGTTGTATGTCTGTCTAGTCACTTAATCTGTAACAGTTCTTACTTCCTGATTGTATGACTTTGACACTTGAATTCTGTTTAGTTCTTTTGTATAGTGTACATTAGTTTAGGTTCACATTTTTAAAGCAAAAATACCACACATGTGATGTTGTGTCCTCAGTCCCTGAAACCAGGGGGTACATGGCATCAATATATTTCATTATTTTTGCTTGTTACTAGCCTTTATAATTTGGTTATGATGGTGCCTCCTGGTTTTCTATTTACAACGTTGTTCACTTTAAAAGTGATAGGTATATTGGGGAGAAAATTTGAGACTGGGTAGATAATCCCATTTTTCCTGGTGTTATACCCATTTGTTTTTAGCATTCATTGTTAGGTCTTGTCTGCAACAGTTCGTATTGTGTCTTTGCCTAATATAGAAGTGTCTGAAAAATGTGACTAAGTTTTCATTACATTATATGTTTATGTAACAATCAGGTAAGGTATTTTTCGAAAACAGGAAGGCTATGTACTTCATAATTTTTTTTGATCCTCATCGAAGGATATGCTTATTGATTTATTATTTTTATTTTTAAAGGGAGAGGGGAGAGAGAAACATGGATCGGTTGCCCTCCCATACAGGAATCAATCTCACAAGGGTTTTTTTGGTTTATGGGATGACACTCCAACCATCTGAAACCACCCAGCCAGGGCAGTGGGCAAGCTGTGTTTTTAAATGTTACACCATAATGTTGATACTACTTAACATTATATTTTCATTATTATATTTGACTTTATTGTACTAATGGGTTTTTCTGAGTTTGGAAAATTTTCATGACTATCTTTGTTTTTTGTTTTGTTTCGTTTTAGTAGATTTTATTTATTTAATTTTTGGAGAGGGAAAGGAGGGAGAAAAACACAGAACCATCAATGTATGAGGATACATTGATCAGTTGTCTTGCACATGCCCCTGACTGGGAACCGAACCAGTGACTTTTTGGTTCCCAGGCTGGTGCTCAACTCACTGAGCAACACCAGAAAGGGCTGATTAGTGTTTCTTTTTTTGTTTGTTTGTTTAAGTTTTTTATTTTATTTATTTTTAGAGGGCAAGGGAGGGAGAAAGAGAGGGAGAGAAACATCATTGTGTGGTTGCCTCTCATGTGGCCCTCACTGGGGATCTGTCCCACAACCCAGGCATGTGCCCCGACTGGGAATCGAACTGGTGACCCCTTGGTTCACAGCCCGTGCTCAGTCCACTGAGCTATATATACCAGCCAGGGCTGATTAGTGTTTTTTAAAGGTTGTTTTTATATGGGACATTAAGGGAAATGGCCAGTTTACATATATCAAATAAGCATTTTGTTTTCTTCAAGTTGGCTATATTTCTTATTAATTCTTGCAGGTAAGTTTTTCAGCAGATCCCTTTTTAAAGAAAATTTGAGTCCAGTGTTCCAGGTGGTATACACAGTTTCATGAACTCTCACCTGTAGTTCCAAAGTTCAGAAAGGTCTAAAAATTGGAAATCTTCATAAATCATTTGGCAGCAAAGCCCACATTAAACCAATGTGAAAGCAGTCTTTATTTTATGTAGCAGGAAATAAAAATGTGTTCACTTAGGGATCCTGCTTCACGCCCTTTGGGTATTTTAATGCAGGTGCACTCCATTACTTTAAATTTAAGGGGACCTATAGTAGATGCTCTGTAAATTCATAATGATATAAATTAAAATCAAAGTTGTAATGTAGAGTCTTAACTGGTTAAACATTATAAACTTTCTCCTTAACTCTCTTCTACATTGTAGGGGGTGGGGGTTAAAATTACATTTCCTGGATTAGCTTAATGTTATAATTAAATTGGGAAAGGATAAAAATAATCAGGGCTCTGTTTATAAATATTTTTGCGTGAACTTCTTTTTAATACTTACGAAGTTACATCTTCAGGGTTTTTGCCGTTTTAACCCACAAAAAGAAGTTGCTGTATGTATTTATTTCAATGAACAACACATTAGTCCTTTGTGTTTTTTTTATTTCAAAATCACATTTGGTGTATTTAACTGGTATAGCATTAAAGAGTATCTTTATTATTTTTTTAAGATTTGGTATTTAGTTTTTAGAGGTGGGGAGGGAGGGAGAAAGGGAAAGAAACGTCAATGTGTAGTTGCCTCTTGCATGCCCCCTACTAGGATAGGAACCTGGTCCTCAACCCAGGCATTGTGTCCTAGACTGGGAATCTAAGCAGTGACCCTTTTGTTTGCAGGCTGGTGTTCACTTCACTGAGCCACATCAGCCAGGGCAAGAATATCCTAAAAGATAGTTTGTAACTATTAATCTGTATTTTGTAAAGGTTAATAACAAAACTTCAAGATTTCAAGTAGTACACTAAGTTTATCCCGAAATGCCAACATTGGTGATGGGTTTAGGCATATTATCTGACTGTACTCTGCCCTCTTTCTCTCACACTTTTTTTTCTTGAAGATTTATTAGCATGTCATAAAAATCATTTTTTTTTTTAATAGGGATAAAAAAATACGTTGTTGGCCTCATTATCAAGACGTCATCTGATCCAACTTGTGTAGAGGTAAGAGCTTTTTTGGAGATTATGGAGGCATTGTAAAATCATTTAAATACTGAATCTTTACCTAAAACCTGCCTCTATCACAGGTCTATAGATATATGTGCACAGTTGTTTTCAAGATAGGCAATTATTTTTTTCTCAGATTTCTTATGTTTATGTTTTTACTATGCCTGTATTAGGCCATCCTTTAACCTAAAGTTTTTCTTTTCTTAGAAGGAAAAGGTGTATATTGGGAAACTGAATATGATTCTTGTTCAGGTAAGTTTTTACTTGATTCCCTCTTCTCCTCAGATGAGTTAAATGCTTCAGTTAGGCTGATTACTTGAACAAAACATTTCAACCTACTTCAGTGAATAACATCTTGCAGTAGTGATAGTACATAGTCTTTATAATAACTATAATAGTTAACCTGTCTAGTGTTTGAAATTGTTCATAATGCTGTGGTAGGAACCATCAAATACTGTAAACCCATCACTTCTATGGCTCTAGTATGGATTAGACTCTTCTAAAATTTTCTCATTTGCTTGGTACTATGTATATTTTCTTTCCATATCATCTATATCAGTTTTAATTCATAAATCATTACCTTTGAATTTAGCATCCCTTTCATTAAACTCTACGTGGCTTTTCAAGCTTTTTGTATTATCTAATTTTATAAATTTTAATATTTACCTAGTTTTTATAAATGTCAAAATTTATTCCTGAGATAAATAGTTGTGAAAGAAAATTTTTCTGTTTACTGTGTTTTGGAAGCTTGGTTTCTTAAAACATTTGGGTTTTCACTAAAATGAACTGGGTTTCTAACTAAGGACTTATCTTTGGTAGCCTCTCTCTGAATGGGGAGAGGGAAGAATACAAAGAAGATAGCTACCTACTTCTCACTCACAGGTGCAATTATAGAGTATCTGGTTGGGAAATCCCTAGTGTACAGAATATACAGTATATACTTAAAAAATTGAACACAGTTCATTAGGCTTTTGGTCAAAGATGATTTCATCCCCAGTTAATGCCTCCTTTCAAATTTATATGTCCAAACCATATTATATTTTCAAGGGTTAGATGCCAACCAAAAAGTTTTTCCCTGCTTAGTCTCCAAGGTTGATCTGCACATATTTATCTGACAGATACTAATATGAATACACACTAGAGCCAGGTTGGATCAGTTGCAGTAATTGAGAGGATCATGGGGCAGTTGAGACAGGACTTCATTTGTGTTATATTTTCCATCCATTGTGTTCCGTTGAGGGTGGTACATTTCTTGTTTTAATAAGGGGTCAGAAAATGCAAAGTGGTCAAATATTTGTTCCTTTCAGTATGAAGTATTGTCATTAACAAGTGAAGTGAAATCTTTTTTTTTTTTTTCTCATTTTAGATACTGAAACAAGAATGGCCAAAACACTGGCCAACTTTTATCAGTGATATTGTTGGAGCGAGTAGGACCAGTGAAAGTCTCTGTCAGAATAATATGGTGATTCTTAAACTCTTGAGTGAAGAAGTATTTGATTTTTCTAGTGGACAGATAACGCAAGTGAAAGCTAAGCATTTAAAAGACAGGCAAGTGTTTTATTTTAGAAGTTTAAGTAATTTCTCAAACTATTCAAATGTATTTGGAGGTAGATTATAAATGTTTAAGGAACTGTGATTGTAAATAATGTTAAATAACTCTTTATTGCTTTTTATTACAAATTTAAATAGCCTTACAGGGGACCTAATATTCTAAATCTGGAGGCTTTTTTAAAGTACACGTGGTGTTAAAGATGTTACGCTCATTGTCACAGTGAAAAACCATATATCACATGGGAAAGGATTATAAATTGAGAGTTTCCAGAAACCACTTTGGGATCTGTTTTATATGGTGGCTACTTATAGCTTCCAAGGAAAATGACTTGTATTCAAATGTCAACTGAATTCTTAATAGTCCTGCATCTTGTCAGTTCCCTACTGTTAACACTAGGATCATGCCAGACTTTTTTTCTTCCTTCTTAGTAATAAAAATTTATTGAAGTCAGTAGGGCACAGCAATATATTACCTTTATAGTTTTATGTAGTCAAACCAGCTTCAGAATTTACAGTTTTTCATCTGGTTTGCTATATAAGCACATTTTAGGATTTGGGATATACAGGGTAGAGAAAAAGTGGGTTTACAATTGTTCATGTGGAAATTAATACAATAATAAAAACATAAGAATAAACTTGCATACTCACAGCTGTAAACCTGTTTTTGCCCCTCCATGTATGTAATTCCACTTCTTACTCTGAAGAGTTTTGTTTTGGGTACATTGATTTAAAATACTAGATTGATTGATACTATTAAAATAGAGGAAGGATGATACAAAACCAAACCTCCAAAATTACGTAGTATTTAATAACTTTGTAGCTTTTGATAAAGTTGTTGGTATATGTGTTTAAATAGAAGTAACTCAAGTTTTTAATGACCAGATTGCTAAAATGTTTAATATTTGTTAGTGTGTAAATAATTACAGTATTTATTTCTATTTGTCTTCTAAACTGATCACTTTTTTTTTAGCATGTGCAATGAGTTCTCACAAATTTTTCAGCTGTGTCAATTTGTAATGGTAAGTGCTTTTAATTTCACTTTTTAAAGTAACAATTATAAGAAGATAATTATTTATAGGTATGTTTTTGTTGCAGGAAAATTCCCAAAATGCTCCACTTGTACATGCAACGTTGGAAACGTTGCTCAGATTTCTTAACTGGATTCCACTCGGATATATTTTTGAGACCAAGTTAATCAGCACATTAATTTATAAGGTAGAGTGAATACATTTCACTTATTTGTCACTGAATTAATTGCACATACTATCTTAGTTTGTAATGTCTTTTGTATAGAAAAACTATTCGTTTCAGCGAGTAATTGTTTGAATTACTGTTAAAATCTTATAATTGATTGTTCCACTTATATTGTGTAATTTGACAAATTCCATGTGAAAACTGTTAAGGATTTGGTTTGGTTTTAGGTGATCATGTAGGTCACAATGAGGTGAGTTAAGGAAGGTTTCTACAACATGGAAAGTTTTTGTTTTTTTCTGACAATTTAAAGCAACAACAAGTAATGCCTATATAAAGTCTTATAATTGTTCTTCCAGAGATAGTTACCGTTGCTTGTATTACATTTTCAAATGTTTTCTTAGCAGATGTCTGTGTAAATTATGGCTTTAAAAGCAGTCAGTTATAATTTATATTTCGGGCTTTGTAGTTCAGGGTTTGAGAACGTAATAATTCTGATACATGAGTTTATAATATTGGAGACATCACTTTATTATTACATAATTTATATGAAATTGTTTTGCTATTGGAACAGTACTTCAGGTAACATTCTTATATTTAAGACATGCACTTGTCCGAGTATTTATTTTGTATAAATTTGTGTATCAGGTCAGTAGTTATGTCCATTTCTGATGCTTGTTGATGCTTCCCAAATTAACATCCGCAGATGGTGTGCCATTTTTATATCTTCTCAATAATAGAATGTGAAAGAGCTAGTTTTCCTACACCTTCGTTAATCACAGGTGTGTTGCCCATTTCATAAAATCCTGAGCGATTACAAATCTTGGGTTACTTTTAGATTACACAGAAAAGATTATGTTCTTAAAAGTCACATAATAGTTCCTGGGTAAGTTACTAAGCAACTTGGTGTTTCTTAGATGTCCAAGGATACATCAAAAGGAAAGCAGTTTGCTCCTAAAATATTGTCTATTGGGTAGATAAATGAAATTTCCTCAAAACAAAATAACAGCTCTGGCTGGTGTGGCTCAATAGATTGAGCCTGCAAAGCAAAGGGACAGGGTCACTGGTTTGATTCCCAGTCAGTGCGCATGCCTGGGATAGGGGCCAGGTCCCCAGTAGGGGGTGTGTGAGAGACAACCACTGATTATTGTTTCCCTCTCTTTCTTCCTCCCTTTCCCTCTAAAATGAAATTTTTAAAAAGCAACAAAAATAAATTATTTGTTTATCTGCCTTTTTTTCCTGTTTCATGTAAAATCCTTTAATTTTTTTACTGTTAAGTAAAATGTTTTATACTAGTTTAATTTTATGCTTTCTTTTTTATTATTAAAATAGTTCCTGAATGTTCCAATGTTTCGAAATGTCTCTCTGAAGTGCCTCACTGAGATTGCTGGTGTGAGTGTAAGCCAATATGAGGAACAATTTGTAACACTATTTACACTGACAATGATGCAGCTAAAACAGGTAAAACAACACTCCTAAACACTAAATTTTAGTGCCTTCGGGAAAGTTGGGTTGGAGCTGAATCATTTCAGCACAACTTATAATAGACCACCTATCATGTGATTGCATGTTTATTAGATAACATTAAGGGTAAACTAGACATTATAATGAACATTTTAAAAAGTCATTGAAAGATTGCAGATCTGGTTTAATATCAGCTCTACTGCTGATCTTATGTTTTGAAATGGAGGACCGTCCAGTCATAGTTAATTAGATATATATGAAGTTATCTAGAAGGTTAATTGTAATATTACATTACTGTATATGTTACCTGAATGAATTGATTTTTTTATGTTTTTAGTATCATTAAGGGGAAATGAAGTTTGATAGAGGGGAAAATTCAGAGACTTATCTGAAGAAATCTTACTACTTACAACATTAAAGGGAGAAAAATTAACTAAAACTAGGACACAGAGATACAAAAACAAGACAGACCAAGGAGTTCCTGTGAAGAATAAGCTATTTATTTGTTTTTAGTATTAGTAAAAGGGTGATGGGATCTTGGAGTTGGGTGTGTTGTTGGTTTTAAAATGCAGACGAACAGTCTTTATTTTAAACTTTCAGATGCTTCCTTTAAATACCAATATTCGACTTGCATACTCAAATGGAAAAGATGATGAACAGAACTTTATTCAAAATCTCAGTTTGTTTCTCTGCACATTTCTTAAGGAACATGGTCAACTTATAGAAAAAAGACTAAATCTCAGGGAAACACTCATGGAGGTAAGCTTTGCGGAGTCTTTGGCTTCTGAAATTCTTCTTTGCATAATATTTCTTAAATTACTAAAGAGCATGTAGACATGTCATTTCTCAGATTAAGTCTAATGACCTTCCTTAAAAATTGAGGTGTTACCCACATAACACAAAACTGTCCAGTTTAAAGTGTATAATTAAGTGGCATTTAGTACATTCACAGTGTTTTCAACCATCTGTCTATTCCAAAACATTTTCATCATCCTCAAAAGAATGATGTATACCCACTGAAAGTTAATCTTACTCCTTTCTGCCCCCATCCCCTAACAGCCAGTAATTGGCTCTGTTTCTGGAATTAACCTATTCTAAACTTATGTATACATGGAATCATAGCCCTGCCTGGTGTGGCTCAGTGGATTGAGTGCTGGCCTGCAAACCAAAGGGTCGCCGGTTTGATTCCCAGTCAGGGCACATGCCTGGGTTGTGGCCCAGGCTCCCAGGAGGTGGCGTGTGATAGGCAACCACACATTGATGTTTCTCTCCCTCTCATTCATTCCCTTCCCCTCTGTCTAAAAATAAATAAATGAAATCTTTAAAAAATAAATAAATAAATGGAATCATAATAAGTGGTGTTTTGTTACTGGCTTTTTTTCCCCACTTAACATGTTTTCCAGGTTCATGCATGTCACTGCATGTACTAGTACTTATCCCTTTGTATGGCTAAATAATATTTCCTCATATGGCTATATCACATTTTATGTGTGTATTCATCATTTGATGGACATTTGGATTGTTTCTACCATTTTGCTCTCGGTACAGTTAACTACCTCAATGTTTTTGAAGTGTTTCAGGACATGTCAGTAGAAAGCAGAATTTGCTCCTAGAACAATAGTCTGTTGCACAAATAATGAAACCTCAGAGCTGTGAAAAATAAAACGTGAACTTTTATTTCTAAATAATGTGATGAGCGGAAAGCAGTTTCGTTAATGATGTTAAGGATTATTTTAATAGTTCTGGTCTTTGTAGGCCCTTCATTATATGTTGTTGGTATCAGAAGTGGAGGAAACGGAAATCTTTAAGATTTGTCTTGAGTACTGGAATCATTTGGCAGCTGAACTCTATAGAGAGAGCCCATTCTCTACATCTGCCTCTCCATTACTGTCTGGGAGTCAGCATTTTGATGTTCCTCCCCGGAGACAGCTGTATTTGCCCGTGTTATCCAAGGTAACAGGAAAGTGGGTGGTTGAGTGCTCTTACTGTTGCTTGCTGTGATTTTGGCTAATCTGTCCAAATAAATGATGAGCTACAAAAAGAATCCAATTTCTCCATGCATGTTGAAAACCAGAACATGAAAGGGATTGGTATAAGAGCTAAGTTTCTAAAAAAATTGTGGCCCTTTTACTTACAAGCAGCATCAATAATCTGTGAGTTTGTTAGAAATGCAGATTTAGGCCACCCCTATCTACCAAATCTGTCTTTGAATGAGACCATAGAAACTTAACAGTTGATTTTTATTCATGATAAATTTTGAGAACCACTTTGTAGGATTAAATTTTAAATATGTTCATTCTTTTATATTGTGGGGGTAATTTAGTATCTTAAGGTACATCTTAATTTTTTTTATCACTGCATTTGATGTGGCTGATTTCAAACATTTAACAAAGTTTTTCTTGTTGAATAGGTTCGTTTATTGATGGTTAGTCGTATGGCTAAACCAGAGGAAGTATTAGTTGTAGAAAATGATCAGGGAGAAGTTGTAAGAGAATTCATGAAGGATACAGATTCCATAAATTTGTATAAGAATATGAGAGAAACATTAGGTAAGTTAATATTATTTAAGTTTTCTCAATGTGGTTCTATTCTGGGGTGGAAATATTTAGGAAAAGTGGTACACTTTCTGAATCTTTTAATAGCCATTTTATTAATGTGCTGTTCTTCCCTTGGTAAAAATCTTTCTGTTCATTGAGTTTTGCGTTTGTGAAAACATTTGGAATTTTTTTTCCTTTGTAGTTTATCTTACTCATCTGGATTATGTAGATACAGAAAGAATAATGACTGAGAAACTTCACAATCAAGTGAATGGTACAGAGTGGTCGTGGAAAAATTTAAATACGTTGTGTTGGGCAATAGGCTCTATTAGTGGAGCAATGCATGAAGAGGATGAAAAACGATTTCTTGTTACAGTTATAAAGGTATGCACGTCATGTGTGGACTGAAATCATTAGATAACTGTTATAAATTACTGAAAGTTGTCTTATTTTACAGGATCTATTAGGATTATGTGAGCAGAAAAGAGGCAAAGATAATAAAGCTATCATTGCATCAAATATCATGTACATAGTAGGTCAATATCCAAGATTTTTAAGAGCTCACTGGAAATTTTTGAAGACAGTAGTTAACAAGCTGTTTGAATTCATGCATGGTAAATCCTCTATATATTTTATTTAGTTCAATTTTTGTTGAACAAAAGATATTTCTTAACTTTTTTGATAAATGTTTTTGTTTCATTAGAGACCCATGATGGAGTCCAAGACATGGCTTGTGATACTTTCATTAAAATAGCTCAGAAATGTCGCAGGCATTTTGTTCAGGTTCAGGTTGGAGAAGTAATGCCGTTTATCGATGAAATTTTGAACAACATTAACACTATAATTTGTGATCTTCAGCCTCAACAGGTATGGGAGATCTTAGCATATTTTCTTAGAAAGTAACTGTGGTTTTAATCAGAATTTATTAACAGGACTAGAAAGAATGCCACTATTAAATTCAGTTCAAGTATCTGGTTTTCATAGTGAAGCAGAAATTCAACCAGAAGTTGGTTAGGCTATGTTCTTATCTTATATAAATTACTTCTGGCACTTAAATAAAATTAGTTTTAGTACATACCTGAATTGCATGGTTTTCTGTATTTTATTACAGTGTAAAAGTAAAATGTCTGCCTTTTAACATAGGTCCATACATTTTATGAAGCTGTGGGGTACATGATTGGTGCACAGACAGACCAAACAGTACAAGAACATTTGATAGAAAAATATATGCTACTTCCTAATCAAGTTTGGGATAGCATAATCCAGCAGGCAACCAAAGTAAGTTACATTACTTTCTGTAAAAGTTCTAATGGAATTTAAGATTATTTAAAAAGCAGCGAATTCCATATTATTGACATGTATAGTTGACTGATACATGCTGTTATCTGTGTTTTTCCCCATTTTAAAATACAGTATATTTTTATTTTGTTTTGCTGGTAAAATGGGAATATTTCTTACACTAATCTTAGTTGTAGGTATTGGTAATAAACTTCTGTGTTACACCGTTTGGGATTAACAAATGTGACTATGATTTTGAAATAAAGTAGATAGTGTTTATTGCTTTAGTAATTACAAGGATAGTTCTTATGTGATAAATGGATACTTTTTGTTTCACAGAATGTGGATATACTTAAAGATCCTGAAACAGTAAAGCAGCTTGGTAGCATATTGAAAACAAATGTGAGAGCCTGTAAAGCTGTGGGACACCCCTTTGTAATTCAGCTTGGAAGAATTTACTTAGATATGCTTAATGTATACAAGTGCCTCAGTGAAAATATTTCTGCAGCTATCCAAGCCAATGGTAAGTGATTTTGAATTTTTGTGGAATGCTACATAGCATCGATTATACTAAGGGAACATTTGCAGCTTTAGTGTAAGCATTTAATACCTCTAACATTTTAAATAAACCTCCCTCCAGATAACCCTAGGTAATTTTTTTTAACCAATTGCATGCCCCTTACTTTATAAAATTCGTCTTATTTCTCCAATAAATTTATCTTTAGGTTTTTAATAGTAAATAATATTGGAAGCACATGTAATTAACAGTATAGACTTTTAGTTGTCAAGTTGGTTTCCACTTGATTGTATTTTTTAGGTGAGATGGTTACAAAGCAACCGTTGATTAGAAGTATGCGAACAGTAAAAAGGGAAACTTTAAAGTTAATATCTGGTTGGGTGAGCCGGTCTAATGATCCACAGATGGTAAGTGAGATATTGTGCTTTTTGTTTAAGTTGATGCTGCACTCTGGAATATGCTTTATCTCTGTATGCATTTGGCTGATTTAAAAGTAATTTCAACCCTGGCTGGTGTGGCTCAATGGATTGAGCGCTAGCCTGTGAAGCAAGGGGTTGCTGGTTCAATTCCCAGTCAGGGCACATGCCTGGGTTGTGGCAAGGTTCCCCAGTAGGGGGTGTGTGAAAGGCAACCACACATTGATGTTTCTCCCCCTCTCTCCCTCACTTTCCCTCTAAAAATAAATAAAATCTTCAAAAAAAAAAAAAGTAATTCCAATGTCTACGTTTGGGATTATTTTAAGGATTCTATGAGTCCTTGAGTACTTAAAACTAGTAGCAGTTGTAAGCAATCTTCCAAAGAAATTGCTGTTATTTGGAGATGGTGATATGTAAACAAGATTGCTGAGATTGGGTCATTTTAATTTTTTTATGAATAGATAATCGAGTTCGAATGAAATGTTTCTGTTCATGATTTTCAAAGCAATTTACAAAACTGCCATTAGTTTGCTGCTTCAGTGAAAGTGTTTTCTGAGCTGAAGGTTTGAAAGTCTTTTACTCCCTTAATGCTTTCAGTTTTAAATCATTTCCAGAAGGGAACATAGTTTTCAGAAAGTAAATGAGCTTCCATGTCCCTCAACTTGGAAAAATGTAAATT
Organism: Desmodus rotundus; assembly: GCF_022682495.2. NCBI lineage: Eukaryota > Metazoa > Chordata > Mammalia > Chiroptera > Phyllostomidae > Desmodus > Desmodus rotundus. The sequence goes on along the minus strand of NC_071391.1, from coordinate 136,730,026 downwards.
ATTTTTAATTATTGTTAAATCTTTTCATTCTCTTGATCCTTGAAAAATTACATTACAAAAAGTCCTATCTTGCTAACACTGCTAGGTGGAAATGGTGGTTGACAAGTGTGCTACTTGCATAATTCGGAAATTTTCATATTGTTTCTATTGATAAATAATTTTCAGGAAACTTACACAGATAAACAATTGTAGAATTCTCAAGGTATCAGATGTAAATATTAAAAAGCTTTGAACGTGTGCGTTTTAAGAGCAAAACTAATTAAAATTGGAAAGTAAAAAGGATGAATCAACGGAATTGTGAAGATTATAATTTACAATAGCTTGAGCAAACTTTAGGGGTATCAGTGGTAATAATCACAAAGATGGCATCATCATATTTTACAACCAAGATTTATGTAAATGTTTGGGGCAGTGAATTCAAAGCTATTCCAAAATACTTCAGGTCCAGTTTGTAGGGAATGATTTCAGTCAGTATCAAGAGAAGAAATGAAAGGTACAAAGTAATTCAAAATATAATTTTGTTCTTATCCATCACAACTTACTAAGCCTGTTTTGTGTAGTAGGGAGCTTACTAACTAGCAATTTTCAGTTAACAAAACATTGGTTGTATTTATTGTACACATCTTACTAAAGAACCTATTAAAAATACAAAGTTACACCTTAATATGACTGAGTTCATTGAGAATTATGGAAACCCCACACAGCGTTTGGTGCATTGTTTCCTTTTATGAGAAGTGATGGCTTGTTTTATTAAAATAAAATACATTGAGTGTCTACTTTTGGTTATATATGAGTACCTTGGTTTTTATAGACATCTGTTGAAGAAACTGATACAAACCTGGTTAGGAGGACTTTTCCTTCCTATTAGGTTACCCCTACATATGCAGTATCCCTAGAATCCTGGTTGTGCCACCATAGTTCTTCAGTAAGTCACTTGGTTTTGGGCCTTAGTTTCCTTGGTAATTATAAATTTGAGCTATAATATGTTCTTGGCCCTTCCCAGCCTATTGTGATGTCTTGGTTGGTTTTAGTAAAATATTTTGGTGTACAAAAAGGCGAGTCTCGCCCTAGCTGGTGTGGCTCAGTGGATTGAGAGCCAACCTACAAACCAAAGGGTCACCGGGTCGATTCCCAAACAGGGCACATACCTGGGTTGCAGGCCAGGTCCCCAGTAGTGGGTGTGTGAGAGGCAACCACACGTTGATGTTTCTCTCCCTCCCTCTTTCTCCCTTCCCTTCTGTCTAAAAATAAATAAAACCTTTAAAAAAAAAAAAAAAAAGGCGAGTCTCAAAGCACAGTATTTATTTCCAGTTTATAGTAGACCAACCTTAGAGACAACAGTACCTAGCTTTTTATAATGGTGACCACATGCATAGATTAAAACTTAAAAGTTTTTTTTTTTTAACAGGTAGCTGAAAATTTTGTTCCTCCTCTGTTGGATGCAGTTCTCATTGATTATCAGAGAAATGTGCCAGCTGCTAGAGAACCAGAAGTGCTTAGTACTATGGCTATTATTGTCAACAAGTTGGGAGGACATATAACAGCTGAAATACCTCAAATATTTGATGCTGTTTTTGAATGCACGTTGAATATGATAAATAAGGTAATATGACTTACATTTCAGTTATAAAATGGGAAATTCTGCAGGATAAGTTCTAGATTTTAATGTTTGAACTTCTAGATTAGGGAAATACTTGTTTTTAAAAAGCAAACAAATTGTAACATTCAAATGGGAACTTGTATTCAAATCTTGGTGTATTTTAGACATTAAGATATATATATATTTATATATATATATATTAGACATTAAAATTTATATATATTTGTTTAAATAAAAAGGCAGCCTACATTTTCAGTTATGAAAGTATAATATGTGTTTTATAAGCCATGAGAAAATAACATTAACCAGGAAAGGAAATGTTGTTAGTGTGAAAATTTACACAGTAGCTAGCAATTTTTCTAATCTGTATTGTCTCAAAGTCACTAAAATAAAGTGGTAACAGTAGTCTCAGAGTTACTAGATAAAGTGTTCTTGTGCATTTCAGTGGGTTCTTTGATAATGTGACTTTGTGTTGCCTCATTTTCGTAATTCATTTGTTTGGTAAATGGCAATTTTATCTCCAATGAGAGGTGAATTCTATTGTCTTTGGATTTGCCTTTCGGGGGCCTTACATCTTTATTGGTTCTACTAACAAGTATATTGACTTTATGGTTTGCTTTTTCCATCCCATTTAACATGTAATTAAGGTATTTAAACTTGATTTTGTTTCTACCACTTACTTTTAGGACTTCGAAGAATATCCTGAACATAGAACAAACTTTTTCTTACTACTTCAGGCTGTCAATTCTCATTGTTTCCCAGCATTTCTGGCTATTCCACCTGCACAGTTTAAACTTGTTTTGGATTCCATTATTTGGGCATTCAAACATACTATGAGAAATGTTGCTGATACAGGTAAATGCATAGAAATGATGTCCTTTTTAAAAAAAACTTGGCTACCAATCTACAGAATAGAGACACGTGTAGATAAGATACATCATTGTAGACTGGTAGGTATCACTTAATCTGCCACAGATTTGTCAGATTTTTTCAATTGCATATATAGGTCTGAGTAAATCCTCAAAGTATTTTGTCTGTTTCAGACAAAGTCCATAGGTAGGATTAGTTATGGGGAGATGGGAATAAGAAGACCATCACTTACCCACATAGGAACTTCTACTTACGTTGTGCTGTTTTGGTGTGGATGTGGAATGAAGCAACTGATTGTTCAGACATAGTGGATGGTAGTAATGGTTATTATAGTCTGTAAGTAAACAGACATTAATTGTAGTTGAACTGCATTACTGATTCAAGGTAATTTAAGCAAATAATCACTAGCTTAAAAAGGGGAGAATGGGCTTTGAATCAGATTAGTTTGTTGGTGAAATACTATTATGAATAATGTTATTAGTCTGTAAGTTTTCGATGTTTTGTGTATTGTAGGCTTACAGATCCTTTTTACACTCTTACAAAATGTTGCACAAGAAGAAGCTGCGGCTCAGAGTTTTTATCAAACTTATTTTTGTGATATTCTTCAACATATATTCTCTGTTGTGACAGACACCTCACATACTGCTGGTAAGAATTCAAAGCTATTAAAATGCTAAGTGTTTCAGTTATTAAATCTTAGAGTTAATAATGTTCTTTTTATCAACAGGTTTGACAATGCATGCGTCAATACTTGCATATATGTTTAATTTGGTTGAAGAAGGAAAAATAAGTACACCATTAAATCCTGGGAATCCAGTTAACAACCAAATGTTTATTCAGGAATATGTGGCTAATCTCCTTAAGTCTGCATTCCCTCATCTACAAGAGTAAATATATATAATTGTAATAAACAAATTTTCATTTTAAAAAAGGTGATTATTTTAATTATTGTGTTTTGATTTGCAGTGCTCAAGTAAAGCTCTTTGTGACGGGGCTTTTCAGCTTAAATCAGGATATTCCTGCTTTCAAGGAACATCTTAGGGATTTCCTAGTACAAATAAAGGTATGTATGTTATTTACATTTGCAGAAATATTGAGACTTAATTATGATTTAAGTGCATTATAGAATTAATCACTTCATTTGTAGTGTAAAATGAGTGGGCTTTTAAAATAATGTATAATCTTACTAGTGTGATACTGATTACAGAATGAAAAACTAAGTCAAGGCCAGGAAGAATATAGGTTTGAAGTATTGTTTTTTGGAATGAATTCATTTTGGTCCTGACTGGTTACAGCACATTGCCTGGGTTTTGGATTTAGCCCCCATTTGGGTGTGCAAGAGGCAACCAGTAGTTGTTTCTCTTTTCTTTTCCTCCCTCCCCTCTTCTAAAATAAGTAATAAGAAAGATATCTAGCTTAGTGTAAAAAATGACTAATAAAGTAGAAAGGAAATGCAAAGGAGAATGAAAATTAATATAGCTATGAAGACAATTATGGCTAAGGTCATTAGTCTTACAAAAATTACAAAAAAACAGCTTGTTATCTTTGCTCATGAAGAGTTTTTCTGTCATACTAGGACTCTCTTGTAACCTTTTCTCCTTCCACTAACACCTTTGGTTTTTAATTCTGCCACATCATAACATAATTTAAACCCAACAAATTGATTTTAAAAAAGTATATCCCTTGTGTAAATAGGGATGTGCTTATCTGCACTTTTCCCCCTGAAGATTTACTATTTTTTTGTAATACACTTATGTTAACCTTTTTCACAGGAATTTGCAGGGGAAGATACATCTGATCTGTTTTTAGAAGAAAGAGAAACAGCCCTTCGACAGGCTCAAGAAGAGAAACATAAACTTCAAATGTCTGTCCCTGGCATCCTTAATCCACATGAAATTCCAGAAGAAATGTGTGATTAAAATCAGAAGTCATGCTGTTTGTTTGTTTGTTTTTCCTTCCTCTGCAACTCTTGTTAGCAGAAGAAAACAGCATCTGGATATTTGTCGACCAAAATGATGCCAATTTGTAAATTAAGATGTCACCTAGTGGCCCTTTTTCTTAAGTGTTTTTGTATAAGAAATTTTCTGTGAAATACCTTCCATTGTTAAAGCTTTTGTTTTGGTCATCTTTATTTAGTTTGCATGAAGTTGAAAATTAAGGCATTTTTTAAAAATTCTACTTCATGCCCGTTTTGTGGTTGGGATGGGGGAGGAGGCAAATTGGATCTGAACATATACTTGTAAATTCTAATGCAAAATTACACAATTTTTTTTCTGTAAACAATACCAATTTTTAATTAGGGAGCATTTTCTTTCTGGCCTGTATTTCAGTCTAGAAGAAAAATAATGAGTAAAACAAATTGCATTCTTAAAAGGACTATAGTGCTGCATTATCTGAAGTTAGCACCTGTTGGACTGAATTGTTTGTCTAGACTACATGTATTACAGTCTGTATGGCAAGTTTGCAGCAAGATCATGTGCATATCATCCCATTGTAAAGTGACTTCAAAAAATATGTGAACACAGTTAGTTATTTTTACACAGTTCTTTTTGGTTTTGTGTGTGTGTGCTGTCGCTTGTCGACAACAGCTTTTTGTTTTCCTCAATGAGGAGTGTTGCTCATTTGTGAGCCTTCATTAACTCAAAGTGAAATGGTTAAAAATATTTATCCTGTTAGAATAGGCTGCATCTTTTTAACAACTCATTAAAAAAAAAAAACAAAACAGAACTGGCTTTTGAGATGACTTATACTAATTTACATTGTTTACCAAGCTGTAGTGCTTTAAGAACACTACTTAAAACAAAATAAACTTGGTTTACATTAATTTTCTCTTTATTGGCTCAAAATTATTCATATATTAATGAAAGTGGTTATTTGTGTTTAGGTATTACATTTTAAAGTGACACTTGAAACCTGCTGACATACAAATATTTCTAAGTCTGGGAGGAAAAGCAGTCAGGTAAAATGAATATGACTACTTTCTGTTCCCAAGAAACAAGTATCTTGCTTGATACATTTTACCTTTATTTGTGATTAAGAGAGTGTCTTTATAAACTACATTTAAGCCTAAGCATTTAAAGGGTTGTATTCCTAACTTAGGTCTGTGGCAAAACTGCTATCATTTTAGTACACTATAATCCTGCATAAAGCAGTTTATTTCTGCAATTCAAATGGTTAAGAATTTATTCAAAGAGGAATATTGGAAGAATTTGTTTCAAATTTTAGCTCTATTAAAATCTTTGATTCAGTCTTGATTATTGGTGTATGCCTAAAAATGTTTTCAGATGTTTTCTTGAATCAGGTAAAGAGCTTAGGCCATGATTGTTTGCTGTTTCAGTTAGCTATATAGAGTACATACCGTTGGTTTATGACATGTCACTATTTTCAGTGATGTTCATGTATTAATTTTGTTACCTTCCCATAGCCTCTCTGGCCTCTTGATATGGTTGGGATGTTGTAAGAAACCAAGGTTTGCCTTGGGAAGCAGGGTAGTCCACTTCGAATTAGAAATGATTTGCCAACTGTGGATTCAATTGCCAAAAGTAAATTTATACCTTTAAATTAATGAGGATAAATATAAGCAAAAAGGAATGATTTCTTCAAAGTTTAAAATGTATAAACCTGACACATTCAAGGGAAATGCATAGAGTGAATTAGAAAATCAGATTTAAGTGTTTTTATTTAAAGTGGATCTCATGAGAGGTATATGCTATTCCATCAGGCAAGTGCACATACACACCAAATTTTGTATATAATTGTAGGTCCCTGACTTCATGATACAGTTTTTATACAAACAGTAGCTAATTGTAATAGTACACTGGGTTTCTTTTTACTTAGTGATTTATTTTGCATACTGTCACGTATCAGCATACACAGAGCTTTGTCATTATTTTCTATGGTTGCAATATATTTCATTGAATGAATATACCATAATGAATTTAACCAGTGTCATGTAGTGATTAAGTCTGGAGCCCTTCTGTCAGGGTTTGAATTCCAGCTCTAGCATTAGTTGTGTGACCTTGAGCAAATCATTCAACATCCCCAACCTCAATTTCCTCATCTATAAAATGGAAATATTTATTCATAAGGTCACTAATTTTTAGTTACAACAGAAAAACACCATGGATGTGTTTTAGTAGCATGAGCAGTGTGTTTAGTTCCACCTCACTAGTATGTTGTATAGATGCTGACAGAGGCCTACCAGATGTCCAAAATTCTCATCCTTGTAAGCTACCCATAGGTCCTTGTGTATGAACTTAGGCAAATCACTTAATTCTCCAAACCTCAGTTTATTTATAAAGTGGGAATACCTATCTCATAAAGCTAAGGTATTAAATCTGTTTACATGTAAAGCATTTAGGACATTATCTGGCCCAGAGGTAAGTGGTCATTTATTGCTGTTACTCCTTGTGAGTATATACAACTAAGAAGTTTGGTGCATTGTAATTTTAATAAATACAGGTTGGGATATGACCTTAGTTCCTGTGATGTGATAAAATTGATAGAAATTCTATAAACTCATTAGTTCAAGCTAAATTGTGAGATACCTTGATCATTGGTAAAATGAATCTCCTGCCTTAGTGACATCTGAGAAATACCTAGCATTTCTGCCAGTTCAGTTGATACCACAATAGGAAAATGGCCCTTTAGGAGGTTTTCTCTTTATCTCTATCCTGTAAGTTATGTAGTTGTACTACTAAATAAGTTGTTTTTTTTTTTTTTTAACTGAGTGGTTTTGGAGAAGCACATCTGCCAGTTTGGGTCAACACTTTTGGCCCCTGAATAATTTTTTTACTTTGGTTTTATTTTTATTGTATAATTAAGTATGCAATTTTTGGCATTGATAAATTAGATAAATTATAACAAAATATTAAATCCAGGGTAAAACGTTTGAAAAGTTTTCTTGACATTTCTTTAGCTGAATCCGCTAGGAATCAAAGCAGAAATATATGTTGTAGTTCTGGAAAACACGCAATTTTTTGAGAATCTTTTGTCACTTGAGAGAGATGTGACTGATCATACAGGTATCAGCGTGTGAAAGTCTTGTTAGAGAATCAACACCCAAAGTGGTGGTGGTAGTTGAAATATGTTTTTGGTGAACAACTTGGTTGAGAACCAAAATTGTTCTAGAACCAAGGTTTGACTATGGTCAGGTTATGTGCATGTGGATACAAATGATTAAATGTATAATCCAAAGTTGAAACTTTTTAACAACATAAGTAGCAGTTAGGTTCTGTTTTAGCTCATGATTTTTAAAAATTGCAGTTATGAATTTTTTTTAGTATCATGACCCTGACTAGTGTGGCTCAGTTGGTTCAGTGTTGTTACCAACAAAAGGAAGGGTAGGGGTAACGTACTAAGTATAGCAAAACGGATGCTTCTCCAAAACACTTACAGACATGGCCCTGGCTGGTGTGACTCAGTGGATTGAGTTTAAGGGTCGCTGGTTCGATTTCCAGTCAGGGCCTGTACCTGTGTTGTGGTGGGTCCCAAGTTAGGGGCATTGATGTTTCCCCCTCTTCCTTCCCCTCTCTAAAATCTTTTTAAAAAGGCAGACATAAAGGAGTATATATATAAAGTTGCATTTATATAAAATTCATGAAAACTAATGTAGGATAATAGTGATTATTTTTTAAACAAAGCTTTAAGTATAATTTTTTACTGATCTTACAGAGATGACAGAAATATCTGACATACCAGATTTTATTAGAATATTAGATGGGCTACCCTGGCTGGTGTGGCTCAGTGGATTGAGTGCCAGCCTGCGAACCAAAGGGTCACTGGTTTGATTCCTAGTCAGGGCACATGCTTGGGTTGCAGGCCAGGTCCCCAGTAGGGGACACATGAGGGGCAGCCACACATTGATGTTTCTCCTTTCCCCTCTCTAAAAATAAATCTTAAAAAAAAAAAAGTAAAAATGGGTTCAATAAAATTCTAATTGTATTTTTGTATAGAGTGAGCCAGATTTAGAAAATCTGGGCGGTGAGGGACAAGTACCATATATGATCTCACCTTTAACTGGAACATAACGAATAAAGCAAACAATATAACCAGAGACATTGAAATTAACATTGTAACAATAGCCACAGGGGAGTGGGGAGGGGGTAGTGGGGAGAGGGGTCTATAGGAGCTACTACAAAGGACACAAGGACAAAATCAAGGGGGAGGGTGGAGGGAAGGGGAGAAAATGCAGGCAATTGTAACTGAATAAAAAAAAATTAAAAAAAAATCTGGACTTTCAGCTAAAAGTTTAATGCAAAACTTTTCAATGAAATGAAAATTTTCTGGATGTTTTAATTCACCATTAATGCACTGTGCTCAACTATTTTTGAATGATGTAATAAAAATATAAAACAAATCACTTTAATGGGTAAGCTTGATTTATACCATGTATCAAAGAAATCAGAATTCAATTATAGTTAAAAAAGGAAGTCAAAATAAGAATTGGAAGAATATTTAAACATGGGCATCTTAATGGTGCAAGAGCTGGAAAAACAGCCCTAGCTGGTGTGGCTCGGGATTGAGGTCCAGCCTACAAACCAAAGGGTCACTAGTTTGATTCCTCGTCAGGGCACATGCCTGGGTTGTGGGCCAGTACTCCAGTGGGGGGCATATGAGAGGCAACCACACAGTGTTTCCCTCTCTCCCACCCTTTCCTTATGTTTAACTAAAATCTTTTTTGGAAAAAAAGCTGAAAAAGTAGGAGTCAAGCCTTGTTTCTTAGAGATGAGAAAAGTTGGAGTAAACCTGTGGAAAATGAAATTTTCTTAAGACTTGGCTTTAATAAACAATAGTCTGATGTATTTTTGGTTTTATAAGAATCCTGTTTCAGTTATAGCTGACAGATTAATCCAATAATTGAATAAAAGATTAAGTATATAGAACTATAGAAACTGGAAGATGAAGTGAAATATGAAATACAAAACAAAATAAAGATACAATTCTAAGATTATCCAAGCAATTCCATGAATGTGTTTGATCATTACAGTGAAATGAAAGATTCAATGAACTTTCAAGTTATTTCAACACTTGAAGTCTGTATTTTGCCCAGATTATAAGGGTGAACAAAAAATGTTAAGTAAGTAACAGATTTCATCCAACTCATGACTTTATGACTTAATTTATGGTTGAGGTACTAAACATAAATTTCAGTATTTTAAAGGTTAGAAAATTTTCAAGGTAACTTTAATGTAGTTCCAGCAGGAGCTGAGCTAAAAATACTACTGAAACTGCATTTACTGTTTCAGTTTAGTGGGGAAGTCTGGAAGAAATCACTGCGTGGATACATTTAAGTGACAGTTGTAAAGTTCAGTTAAGGAGTAAAATGAAATATTTTTCAATTAAATATATTTTGAGTATCATTCCTGACTTCATAAAGATTGTATCTTTTTTCTTCACAAGCAATTTATGAGAATGTCTACCTCTCATTTAAAAAGTGTTTTATTGGCTGGAATGTTTTCTTGGAGAATTTTTCAAGGGCAGAAGTGAGTCTAATAAAGAGTACAAATTACCTAACTTTTATTGAGTGCTATATCCACTTGACTCAGCTGCAAATGTAATTTTTTTCAAATAGTTTTCATATTTTGTATGCTGCTTTGCTATTAAATTTGGGTGGGATATTTTCAATCAGTTGAATATTAAATAGTGTGCACACATCAAAACTGAATTCATAGGGTCATGTTATCTTCTAAACTCTAGTGGACTGCATGCAGTTTGCTATCATTCTTTGCAACTCAGAAGTGACTCGGTTGTCTTGTGGTTATAGTCAGGCCACTATGGCGGCAGCATGAATCCCTGGTATGCTTGAGGAGGTAAAGTTCAAGAAAATGCTTGGTGGGTAAATGTTTTCAATTCTACCAATGCTTATAGTCTGCATATTAATGTACTGGGTTATGTTAGTTGCTGCACTTGCAACGATGAATACTAACCTGATATAACATTTAATCTCAAGAACCCTGTCAGATACTGTCATCCCTGTTTTACAGATGAGGGAACAGGGTAGGCAGGTTTTCACTTGCCTGTGCTGACAATTAAGGAGTGACAGAGCAGGTAGGATTAAATCAAGGCCTTTGGCCCTGTGTATCCTTTCTACCATTGTAGGTAACCATAATGCAGCTTAATGAAAGGAGGACATGTAAACATCTTAACGGGAACACAGTGTTAAAGTAGTCATTTGACCTGGCTGGTGTAGCTCAGTGGATTGAGCTCAGACCTCTGAAAAGGGTCGCTGGTTCGATTCCCAGTCAGGGCACATGCCTGGGTTGTGGGCCAGGTTCCCAGTACAGGGCACGTGAGAGGCAACCACACATGGATGTTTCTCTCCCTTTCTTTGTCTTTCCCTCTTTCTAAAAAATACATAAAATCTTTTTTAAAAAGTCATCATGTCAGAGGGAAAATGTTCTGTCTGAAAATACTGGCAGGTCTTTTTTCTTTATTTTTAGAAAATTTTATTTTATTTTTCTTTGCCATTAGGTCTTTTAAGCATTTTAAAACAATGAAATAGCATTTCACACAAAGATTAAAAAGTCTGAAAAGACCAAGTGTGGTAAGGATGTGAAGAAATAAGAAATCCTGTGCCTGCTGCTAAGAGTACAAACTAGTGCATCCACTTTGGAGAGCAATTTAGCAATATCTAGAAAACTAAACTATATGTCCTCACTCCAGCGACTGTAATTCTAGGCTTATATTCCCGGATTATTTTTGCATACATATCCAAGACTACACATACAAGAATATTTTTTCTTTTAATATATTTATTGATTATGCTATTACAGTTGTCCCATTTCCCCCCCATCACTCCACTCCATCCTGCCCACCCCCTCCCTCCCACATTCCCCCCCTATAGTTCATGTCCATGGGTCATACTTACAAGTTCTTTGGCTTCTACATTTCCTACACTATTCTTACCCTCCCCCTGTCTATTTTCCACCTATCATCTATGCTACTTATTCTCTGTACCTTTCCCCCCCTCTCTCCCCCTCCCACTCCCCTGTTGATAACCCTGCATGTGATCTCCATTCTTGTGGTTCTGTTCCTGTTCTAGTTGTTAGCTTAGTTTTCTCTTGTTTTTGTTTTAGGTATGGTTATTAATAACTGAGTTTGCTGTCATTTTTACTGTTCCTAATTTTTATCTTCTTTTTCTTAGATAAATCCCTTCAACATTTCATATAATAAGGGCTTGGTGATGATGAAATCCTTTAACTTGACCTTATCTGGGAAGAACTTTATCTTCCCTTCCATTCTAAATGAAAGCTTTGCTGGATAGAGCAATCTTGGATGTAGGTTCTTGCCTTTTATGACTTGGAATACTTCTTTCCAGCCCTTTCTTGCCTGTAAAGTCTCTTTGGAGAAATCAGCTGAGAGTCTTATGGGAAGTCCTTTGTAGGTAACTGTTTCCTTTTCTCTTGCTGCTTCTAAGATTCTCTCTTTCTGTTTCATCTTGAGTAATGTAATTATGATGTGCCTTGGTGTGTTCCTCCTTGGGTCCAGCTTCTTTGGGACTCTCTGAGCTTCCTGGACATCCTGGAAGTCTATTTCCTTTGCCAGATTAGGGAAATTCTCCTTCATTATTTGTTCAAATAAGTTTTCAATTTTTTACTCTTCCTCTTCTCCTTCTGGTACCCCTATAATTCGGGTGTTGTAACATTTAAAGATGTCCTGCAGGTTCCTAAGCCTCTCCTCATTTTTCCGAATTCTTGTTTCTTCATTCTTTTCTGGTTGGATGTTTCTTTCTTCCTTCTGGTCCACACCATTGATTTGAGTCCCAGTTGCCTTCCTATCACTATTGGTTCCCTGTACATTTTCCTTTGTTTCTCTTAGCATAGGCTTCATTTTTTCATCTAGTTTTCGAACAAATTCAACCAATTCTGTGAGCGTCTTAATAACCAGTGTTTTGAACTGTGCATCCGATAGGTTGTCTCTCTCTTCATCACTTAGTTGTATTTTTTCTGGAGCTTTGAAGTGTTCTGTCATTTGGGCCATTTTTTTTTTTTTTGTCTTGGCACGCCTGTTACATAAGGGGCGGGGCCTTAGGTGTCCAACGGGGCAGGGTAACGCTGGTCTCTGTGCTGTGATGCTGTATGTGGGGGAGGGGCCAAGAGGGAGCAATGGTGCTTACATCACTCTCTGCCGATTTCAGTCACTCCCTCTGCTACCCACAATCAAACTGGGCCCCTCTGGTGCTGGTTCCCGAGTGGGTGGGCCTGTGCACGCTCTAGGCCCCTGTGGGTCTCTCCAACGAACTCTCCTGTGAGGCTGGGAGTTTCTCCTGCTGCCGCCTCAACCCCCACAGGTGTTTTCAGTTTAGAGGTTTGAGGCTTTATTTCCCTGCGCTGGAGCCCTGGGTTGCGCTGTCTGCTTCACTCGCTCCCCTGCCATTCCTCCCGGTTTATCTATGTGTGAATGTGGGGCTGCGGGGTCTGCCAGACACCACCTTGTGGGGGCTGCTAGCTGCAGCCTGGCCTGCCCCGCCCCACAATCCACCTCCTCACTTGGTCCACCAGCCACCGCCTTGCTGTGAGTCCTCTCCGTCAGGCTGCCCGTCTCCGCCCCTCCTACCAGTCTGGATGAATGTTTCTTTATCTCCTTGGTTGTCGGACTCCCATACAGTTCAATTTTCTGTCAGTTCTGGTAGCTTTTTGTTTTTAAATTGTTGTCCTTCTTTTGGTTGTGGGAGGAGGCACAGTGTATCTACCTACGCCTCCATCTTGGCCAGAAGCTACAAGAATATTTATTGCACCATTGTTTCTAACAACAAACACTGGAAATAAGTTAAATATCCAACAGGAGGATGGACAAATTGTGATTTGTTCATATATGGGGATACCATGTATGAGATAAAATGTATAGACTAAATTATGTTAATAAGAATACATTTTTAAAATATGTGAAAAAATTATTTGCAAAATGCCTATAGTATACATCTACATACAGTTTGAAGAATAAGCCAAATTGTTTTGTTTCTGATTAATACAATGTTTTATATTAATAATATAAAGACGTGTAGGTGTGGAAAATGCAAGCTTTAGATAAGAGATTGTGATTACTTGAAGAGCTAACATTTATTGAGCACTTTCAACATGCTACTTTTTTTTTTACAAGTATTATCTCACTTAATTCTCACAGAACCTCTTTTATTTTCCCCACTTAACAGACTTGGATACTGACACAAATTATATAACTTTAACTCGCCCCAACTCACACTTATGATATGTGTTTGAGCTATAGGGAATTCGTACAGTATGCACCTGACTTTCACAATATTAACTCGAAGAAACTTAATACAATATATTTGCTGTAAAATATCATTTTGGAGTATAGTAGAAGGGAATTTCTAATGAGTACTTAGAAATTATATTCCTTTGATATATTAGGACAATACTATGTAAATTACCCCAAAAGTCCCCATCACTCTTACATATCTGGTTCTCAGTTGAAATTGTCCAAAAAATGTTGGTGAGAATTGGGTGGTAGAAGAGAGGCAGGAACTATTGCTCTATGAAGACCGTCTTAATTAGAGGTAGTGAGAGACAGGGATTCAGCTTATCCTTGTTCTCAACTTGCTCTGTAGTTCTTACCTGGTTGGTCCTGTTGACAAACAGTAACCCCAGTTCTACCCCCAGATACAGTGACAACAGCTTTCCCCCACTTCTCCCACAATTATGGATGGTCTTGTTCCTATAATGCATCCATCGGTTCATTATACTCATAGTGGTTCTGCTGTCCCTAATTGAACCCTGATAGAGCTATGTACTTTATTCATGTACTTTAAATATTAACAAGAATTTTGTTTTAGAATTACAATAGTAAGACTTCTTCATTGTAGAAAGTATGCCAAATGCATATAAACAAAAAGAAAAAAAAAATTAACCATAAGCCTTCCAACAAAGTTAACTGTTAACTCATGTAAACTCATTGTTTCCCAGTTTTTTTTTTAAGAGAGTGGAACTATATAGTACATAAGGTTTTTAAAAAAATTATGTATCATTACTTATATTTCCAGATTATTAAATACCATGCAACACCTAGTTTAGTAACCACGTGGTATTTCTTTGCATTATAATTTACTCAGTAATTTTCTTACTACTAGACATTTAGATGATCACTGATATTTTACTAAACAAAGCTTTTAAAAATTTTTTAAAAAATGTTTTATGTATTTATTTTTAGAGAAGGGAAGGGAGGGAGAAGGAGAGGGAAACAGTGTGTGGTTGCCTCTTGTGTGCCCCCGACAGGATACCTGCCCCACAAGCCAGATATGTGCCTCGACTGGGAATCGAACCAGGGACCCTTTGGTCACAGGCCAACACTCAATCTACTGAGCCACACCTGCCAGGGCCTGAACAAAGTTATGATGAGTGTTATTGTAATTAAATCTTAGCTCCCTAATTGGCCTTAAATTATTAAACACGAATTTTCAATGTCAAAGTATACATAAAAATGAAAGATTTTAGTAGATTGCCAAGTTTTTCTCCAGAAAAGCTGAACCAATTTTATGTTCTCATCAATAATATAATTTGTGATTTCTCTCTACCTTGGCCCAAGGCAGTAATTATTAAAATTTTTCTTTCATGGTATCTAATAGGGTTGAATTTTGTTTACTTAAAAAAATTGTTCCAATTTATTCCAGCCTATTTTTTTTGTCCTATTTGGGTTTTTGTATTTATTCGGTTTTTTTGAAAACATTTTTTATTGATTTGAGAGAGAGAAGAATGGAGAAAGAGAAGCATCAATGTGAGAAACATTGATTGGTTGCCTTCCGTACATGCTCCAACTGGGGATCAAACCTGCAATCAAGGCTTGTGCACTGACCAGGAATGGAGCCAGCAACCTTTAAGTTTATGGAACTACACTGCAACCAAATGATCTATGTGGCCAGGGCTTTGTATTTACCGTATTTTGCTGTGTATAAAGCCTACCCATATTTTTGGCCCCAACTTTCAGGGGAAAAAACCTTTTGTTTTGATTTTTTAATTGTTGTCTATATTTAGAAACAAAACCTATTATCATATTCCAGGGTATTATTTTGCATATGGATATCATTGCTTCCTAGAATTATACTTTTAACACATAAGCATAAATAAGTTAAAAACATTTATATAGATACAGAATTAGTACTACCATGTATAACGCTCATCCTTATTTTTCCCCTCAAAAATTTGGGCAAAAAGGTTCGCATTATACACAGCAAAATACGGTATTTGTATGAGTAGAATTAGTACTTGTAATGATAAAATAGCTTCCTAAGTTTGTCTATTTTTCAATTCTATTATGGTGGTTAGGTGTACATTATTTTTTTAAAATGTAGTCAAATGCATTAATTTATGGATTCTGCTTTTCATGTCATGCCTAGATTAAAAGCCTTCCTCAAACCAATACTATATGATATTCCCCTATATTTTCTTTTAACATCTTTACAGTTTAATTCTACCTTTTTGGTAAATGATGTGAGATAGTGGACACTTTTCCTCCAAATGACTAAGCTGTTGTCCAACTATAACTTACACAATTTTTATAAAAGTCTTATGTATGTTTTGCTTTTGGATTTTCTACCTCATATCTTTGTTTTTGTATTCCTGTGTATATATTGCTGTTTTATGTTTTACTTTTCAACTTAGTATTTATTATGTCTGGTCTAATTACAGGCAAATTTGTGGTGAGAAAATTTGCCTGTGACAAGTTAGATATTGGATGACAAAATAAGCATCTTGACATGAATGCCACCTTTACATAGATCTTTATATGAATTTTTATTATAATCTGCTCATTGCCATGCTTCCCATTTGGCTTACCTTGCCTCCTTACACTAAAGAGAAGGAAAAGAAACTTCCAAAAGTATGTTCTTGCTAATAAGTCCATTGACTAAAATTCCCTGCCTCCCTTGCTTCCATTCATCTACCCAACCCCACACAACAAACACAACCAGTTAATATTATTCAAGAAACAGTTCTTGAGCCCTGATAGCCATGGCTCAGTGGATTGAGCACTGGCCTGAGAACGGAAGGGTTACTGGTTCGATTCCTAGTCAGGGCACATGCCTGGGTTGTGGGCCAGGTCTCCGGGTGGGGGCATGTGAGAGGTAGAGGTAGCTGATCCTATCTCTCACACACTGATGTTTCTCTTCCTCTTTTTCTCCCTC
This sequence comes from Desmodus rotundus, assembly GCF_022682495.2. Lineage (NCBI taxonomy): Eukaryota > Metazoa > Chordata > Mammalia > Chiroptera > Phyllostomidae > Desmodus > Desmodus rotundus. The sequence continues at coordinate 136,713,419 of NC_071391.1, read as the reverse complement.
CCTCCCCTTCTCTCTAAAAAAAAAGTAAAATAAATAAAATCTTAAGAAACAGAAACATTTTTGCATCTTAATCCTTTTGAAAGCACTAGGTTGAAGCAATCTATATTAAACTTCTAAAGAGGAAGAAAAAAAGGACAAATAGTCTCATATCTGTGGAAGCACAAGAAAACATGGGTAATGCTCATATGAAAAAAATATTTCTTTAGGCTTCAGTTAAAGAAAAAAATACAGAGAAAGAGAGTAATAACCAATAACTCAATTCCTAAGACTTTGAGGAAATAGAACAGTATACAGAGATGTATATATATCACAATGTTTATTGTGGTGTTGCTTACAAGGGGAACCTTGGAGACAATTTAAATGTTCATCAACTAGGTCTGGTTTAATGAAATTACATATTGTGAATCTATATAATGAAATGGTATACTAAGGATGATAAAAATGATATGTATTTTTACATGTTAACATGAAAAATACTTAATACTTTTCTAATTTAGATATTTTAGTCCTACTTTAATAAAAAAGATTTACATGCCTATTAAAGAAAAAAAAGGACATAATTAAGATGATAATACCTGCCCTGGCTGGGTAGCCCAGTTGGTTGGAGCATTGTCCTCAGGTGCCAAAGTTACATGTTTCATCCCCAGTAGGGGCACATGCAGGAATTAATCAATGGGCGCATAAATGGCTGGAACAACAGGTTGTTTCTCTCTCTCCTTTCCTCTCTGTCTCTCTGAAAATCAATAAAAAATGGTTTTCTTTTTTCAGATTATAGAGCCTTTGCATATGGAATAATGGTCAATATTTAATTTCTTCATGTTTTCCTGTAGGTTTTACAATGAGCAATATTACTTTTATAAACAGAAAAAAGGGTACAATAATTGCAAAATCCTGGAAGTTGGTAAAAAAAATTGCACAAATATTATGTTGGGAGAGATTTGGCTTACCAGCAGGACACGTAAAAAAGACCTAAATATTTTAATTAACTATAGGCTAGAGTAGCTAAACATCATGTGGCTACATAATTGAAATACATTGTCTAGAGGTAGAGATCATAATGATCTACTCTGTGCTGTCAAACTATCTCCAGATGCCATAGTTTATGAAAATATTCCTATTCTCTGGGCAAGGCTTAATTTCTCACTTAGGATCATGTATAGAACGGAAACCGTATTATCATGAGGAAGAGACATAAATGAGCTTTGGATGCTCTAGGTCAAAATCAGTCACAATGGAAACCAGACTTCCTGCTTTCAAATACAGAAAGGAGAATGTTCAAGAAATGGGATTAAATGTTTTTCGTAGAGTTAGATGAGAATCAACTGTATCAGAATCATCTGAAGTACTTGTTAAAATAGCTGATTTTTGCCGCAGCTGGATAGCTCAGTTAGTTAGAGCATCCCTATAAGCCAAGTTTTTAGGTTCCATCCCTGATCAGGGCACATACAAGAATTAACCAATGAATGCATAAATAAGTGAAATAACAAACTTATGTCCCCCCACCCTCTCTCTCTCCCTCCCTCCCCCTTCCTTTCTCTCAAATAAATAGTTCATTTCTGGTGCTCCCCCACCTAGAAACATACCCATGCCTTTCTTCCCTCTCCACCATACATCTCCTAAACTCTAAGAGTCCCCATGAGACTTGTAAGCAGGGGAGCATGAGCAGCAGCAGGTTGTCCAGAGCTAATGCCTTGAAACTATCTCCAAGGCCCCCTTTTCTGACTTTTCAGTGAGCCAAAGCAGCCCTACCTAGACTCTTCTCGTGTTGCTTCTTCTAACCTAAGCTCACTCTTTCTTTCACTGTCCCCAGCTTTAATAAACATACTCTCAAAATCAAAAGAAAAAAAAAAAGGAAATTTCAGGCCCCAACGCAGGCCTACAGAATCAGAAATCTCTGGGAAATAGGTAATACGCTTTCTTAAAAAAAAAAAAAAAAAAAAAAAAAAAAAACACCAAACCACAGGCTATTCTCCTGAGAACCAAAGGTTGAGAATTACTGCAAATAATTTGAGAGTTAACTCACCAGACAGCAGAAATTCAGAAGCAATTTTTCTCTCTCAAATAATTCTATTTTTATACCCTGGCTGATGTGGTTCAGTGGATTGAGTGCTGGCCTGCAAACCAAAGGGTTGCTGGTTTGATTCCCAGTCTAGGGCATACTGGACTAACTACACTGGGCTAGGAAAACTCCAATAGTGACTTTAGGGTTTTGTTTTTGTCAGATAACCAAATGTCTTATATAGCAAGAACTAGGCAGTTGCTAGCACTGATCCAGCTGCTCAGCAATGCCACCAGGAACCCAAGCCTTTTCTCTTTCCATTTTACCATCTTTAAGGCCTTGGCTTTTGCTTTTTGCCTATAGGTTTCTTATGTCAGGAAGGCCAATGCTTCTCCAGGTATTACATCTGTACCCCAGGCAGACAGAAGAGGGAAGGGTGGTGTATCCTATAATCATCTGTCCTGTGTTCCTCTTATTACTTCAGTGCACAGTGGCCAGACTTACAAGTGTTAGCACCTGTTTTTTTTTTTTAATGCCTGAGGGTTTTCTGTCTGCCTGAGAAGCCTGCTTTGCTACCTACAACTCCTCCTAGCAACACTAAATCAGTAACTAAAGAGAGCAGATGTAAATACCCAGCTTCCTTGTCTCTTGGGTAGGATGATTTTAAGGCACACTTTTTATAATGGTTTGTAGAATATCCGAGTGGGATTAGGTTCCAGTTACCCTCAAGAATAAAGGGCTTAATGTTGAATCATTTACTGGACAATTTCCTATACCCACTAGTCCATCAGTGTTCCTTGGGATAATATAAAAATTAACTATTTCTACCTGTGTCCTTGTTTCAGGACCTGCTTTGGGTAGAATACAAACCAAGACAGGCCATTATCACCTTTCCTCCTTCTTCCTGTCTTTAAAGATGATAGTTGGTGCTGTAGTGTCTATCTTACAACTAGGAGGTGACAAGCCAGTATGTGTAGTGGAAAGAAACAATCAACTTTGGTTCATATCTTTGAGCCACTTCACTGTCAGGCCCCAGACTTTCTACTACTGCCTTTGGGTCACAAGAAAGAAATAAACCCTGTTTGTTCAAGCCATTCTTAATTGAAAAAAAAATTTTTTTCGCTTGCAGTCTTGTGTGTCCCTGATTCAAATAAACAGAAATAATTACTGACTATAGTAAAAGCTATAAAGGAAATAAACCGAGTACTGCGATACCTTTAGGATAAGAGATTAGACATTTCAAAATTACAGAGCATATCTTATGAAGAAACATTCATCAGACCTAGAGCAGGGGAAGTTTTTATTTTAGAAATCAGACCAATGTGGTCTGACTGCAACAAAAGTAATGTTAAAAACTGGGGACATGTTGGGGGAAGACCCAAGTAGAGTTGGAGTGTCCTGGCCCCATTATCTCAGCTGGTTAGAACATCATCACCATGCTCCAGAATTGTAGGTTTGCTCCCTGGTTGGGGCACATGCATGAAACAACCAATGAATGTATATGTGGGTGGAACAAGAAATTTATGTTTCTCTCTTTCCTTTCTCTAAAATTAAGTTTATTGGAAATGCAGGGAAGTGATTTAACCCATTTTATTTATTGTTTTTTAGATTTTATTTAGTTTTAGACAGAAGGGGAGAAAGAGAGGAAACATCAGTGGGTGGCTGCCTCCTGTGTGCTCCCCCACTGGGGACCTGGCCTGTAACCCAGGCATGTGCCCTGACTGGGAATCAAACCAACAACCCTTTGGTTTGCAGGCTGACACTCAATCCACTGAGCCACACCAGCCAAGGCCCAATTTATTTTTAATGAAAACAAGGTTGTCTGACTCAATCATCAGGGAAGTGATATAATCCAATTTATTTTAAAAAGTAATCACTCCAGCAATTTAAGAACCAAACAGCAATTAACATGGCTGGGTGCTGTGGAGAGAAATAAAATAGCATAGCTGCCTTTCTAATAATGGCCCTAAAGTCCACAAAACAGTGACGAGTGTGGGTGTGAGGGAGAGGAGTAAATTGTGCAGTAACTCTGGTCTCTAATGTTAATACCAGACTTTAATCCCCAATTCCAGAGAAAAAAACCATGTGTTCAATAGCAACTAGAGTGCTGAGGACAAATAATTTCCATAGCAATGTTAATTTTTCAGTTGTTTATGCTGGGCTGGTTTTCAGGAAAGTACCTGGGAATATACTACAATTATACTACACACTTGAGAATTAGAAATTTCAGATTGTATGATTTTACTAAAGCATAATTCTACCACTAGATGGTGACATGTATACAAAATATTGAAAAGTCAGTATCTGTCTTATATAGATGTATGGTAATTGCTGATTACTGGTTTTAAAATTAATTTATAAGCCCTGAACCTGGTGGCTGTGGCTTAGTTGGTTGAGTGCAGTCCCACAAAGTGAAGGGTCATTGGTACATGCCTGGGTTGAAGGTTCAGGCCCTGGTAGGGGCCCTCATGAAGGGCAGCCAATTGATGTTTCTCTCCTTTCGTTCCCCCATCTTGCTAAGAACCACCAACTAAAATCTTTTTTAAAAAATCAATTGGTAAGAATTTAGGGGATGTTAGAGATTCTGTTCTATTATTCTTTTAGAACACCTTTCAAGCACATTAAAAAGTCTCTGTTAACACATAGAACAAGTTAGTACAGAATGAAGAGAATTGAGCCAGTCACTTTTTATTAGCTTCTATGCCTTTATCTATTAATAAGCAGCTGAATATATATACATAAAGGATTGGTAAACTACATCCCATAGGCCAATATGACTAGTTACAGGTTTTTGTGTGGCCTGTGGGCTAAGAATTTTTACATTTTTAAATGGTTAAAACAAAATGAAAAAATAGTATTTTGTGATACATGAAAATAAATTTAAAATGTGTCCATAAAAAAGTTTTATTGGAGCACAGTCATACTCTCTATATATTATCTATGGCTGCTTTCGTGCTTATAAAGTAGTTGAGATTAAGAAATTTGGATTGCCTATAAAGCATGAAATATTATCTGACTCTTTACATAAGTTTATTGAGCCCTGAAGTGATGACTGAAGAGCAGTGATCATATATGGGAATAATTCTCTAGATTCTCAAATCATTTTAAGTAGTTATTTTTTTTCTAGAAAGAGCAGAAGGGAGGGAAACATTGATTAGTTGCCTCTCACACACACTGACTCAGGTTGGAACCTGCAACCCAGGCATGTGCCCTGACCAGGAATTGAACCAGCGACCATTCACTTTGTGGGATGCCCAACCAACTAAGCCACACCAGTCAGGGCTCAAATCACCTTAAACCCAGCATCATTTCACAGAATATTTTAAAGAAAAAAAAATTGAAGCAACTCCTTGTTAAAAAAATACTGAAAGTTCAGAATATGTAGTAGTTAATTGTCCTATTTTCAAGAGTTGTTATGGGTCCTCTGTGGTCATAAAAGCACAGTTGACATATTCTTACAAGTAACTATCCAAAGAATACCTGCATCAGTTAGAAATGTGGCTTAAAACAATGGAAATCTAAGACTGGATTAAGGAAAAAGAGATCTTTCTCACATAAGCAGGGTGTCAACAGCCGCTCAAGATATATCAGCAACCCACCCACACATTATTATTCTGCATTATCAACTTTATGGTTGGCATTTATCTTGTTTGTGGTTTCACTGTTAAAAAAAATTAAAATGAATGCTGTGTTACTTTGTGTATTAATTATGTTCCAGGCAGAAAGTACTAAGGGTTAAGGGGCACATCTGCTGAATTTGTCTTTTTAATTAGGAATGGGCAATTCTTTCCAAGAGACCCACTCTGCAGATTTCTGCTTATATTTCATGGCAAGGATTTAAACATGGCCAGCCCTAGAGAAACCATACCATGATTTATTTTAAATCTGTAACATAATGGGGAGATGCCCCCAAACCAGAATTTATTTATAAAATATTTTATGTTCATTCTTACATGTTTAATCTTCAGTCACTTTCAAAGTACTCTTCATTTGATGCAATACATCAGGACATTTTTTCCACTGCTTAAAACAGTTTATGAACTTGTCGATTTTGATGCCTTTTACTGCTTCTGCCATTTTTTGTTTCACCTCTTCTGCATTGGCAAAAATGTTTCCCTTTGAGGACTTTTTTCATCTGGGGAAACAAAAAAGATTGCTCAGGGGGAGACTGGGTGAATAGGGAGGGTGGGGCATGAGGGGTCATGCCTTTTTTGGTCAAAAACTGCTGAACATTCAGCATGCATTGTCACCTTGGAAGAACCAGTCATCTGTTTGCCACAGGGGCTTTTCTCCTGTAAATCATGACTGCCACCTTCTCAAAACTTTGGTTGACTGTTTCACCAACCCAGAGGAACAAATTGAGTGCACAACCCCTTTCACATCAAAGAAACAGACATCATTGTTTTCACAGTTGACTTCACTTGTGTGGGGAAATGGCAGTTTTCAGTTTTCTATTGGCTACTTGAAGATTCCTGTTTCATTTCACGGTTGTATCTGTAACACCAAGATTCATCTCTGGTTATGACTTTTGAAAAAAAAATCAGGGTCATCCTCCAACTGCTCCTTCAAAGCACAGCTTGTAGCCAAGCGATTGTCTCTTTGTTCAGGTGTGAGCAAGTGAAGCACAAATTTTGTTAAAACCCATTTCATGCTGAATTATCACATAAAATTTGCTGACAGGAATTCCATGACACCCCAGTCAAATCTGCAAGTTCATCAACAGTCCAATGGGGGTCTTCCAAGATGGCTTGACGAATTCTTACTACATCTTCTTCAGTTTGGCTGGTTGAAGAATGCCCGAAACAAGGTTCATTGTCAATGTACATTTTGCCTCATTTAAATGAGAAAGCCATTCATAAACTTGTTTTAGTCAAAGCAGCTTCTTTGTAATCGTTTCTGCCTCCTTTTTTCCCAACAGAAAACAAAATTTGACTGCTGAATGTTGTTTGTGTAAATTACCCATCATGAAATGGGCAAATGCATTGAAAGTTCAAAAAAGAAAAAAAACATTCACTGAAACCGAATGTTCCTAGAAGACTCACCTAGTGGAAAAGCCTGTACTATAAGGGGCCCACCCTCCAGAAGATAATTCTGGTTTTTTTTTTGGGGGGGAGAACTTCCTTCCTGAGACCGAGGTCTCTCCTCTGCTACCTGAAAAATAAATAAACATAAATTACTTGGGTGTGCAAGTGTTCCTATTGGAAGGGGCGAGGCATGGGTAGGACATTAGGTGGAGGATGCCTGCCACAGAAACCGAAATTTTGTGGGAAAGACGGGGAGGAAAGATGTCAGAATAGTTCTACAGTTCCTAAGGATCACCTGCTCACATCGAGACACTTAAAATAGTATGGGCAAAAACTTCACAGCATCAACTTCAAGCGGCAGAAAGGCAAATTCCAGGATGGTGGTCCTTGCATGGCAAGGTGATGGTATCACAAAACTGCGACAAAATTTATTAAAGAATCACTACTTACTAGCTGCTCTGGTTACAGTTCTAAAAATATTAAACCCACTTTTCGGACTTTTAGTCACATCTTTAACCACAATGGATACAAAAATCAGTGAGGAAGGTGTAAGTGAAGGTGTAAGGAAAAATTTCCCAAAGGTAACAGCAAACTTCAACTGAGTGTCCACCTTCCCTTCACCTGTTCTTCCTTCTCCGTTTCCCATCTTAATACCCTTTCAAAACTGCTCTTCTCTGAGAAGCGTATTATGCTGTTTCAGGTAAAGAGTCGCAGATGGGGCAATTCGTGAGGGGCCCTCTGGCGTATAAAGGAGATTCCAATGTGAACACTCCGCCATTTCTAGTCACACCAGGCGTCTTACTGTTGGAGGACGGGTGAACCTTAGAAGACTGAGGGTAACAAGGATGCAGGTTAAGCCGACCCTGAGCCGTTCCATTCTTACAAACCCCGGCAGAGAAAGGGCCCTGTGCCCCGATCTAGGCTGCGGCGTCGTTCCGGATCTGTTAACACCGCCCCGCACCCCCCAAATCCTGAGCGCGAGGGAGACAAGGGAGAAAGCGGCACCCATTTCCGTTCGTGGATCTGCAGGAAAAAGAGAAGCTCAGGGGCAGGAGATAGGGCGGCGCGAGTGACCAGGCGCTCGCTGGGCTTTGGGAATCCACGGCGTGGGCCGCCTTGGGCGATGCCGCGCAATCGCGACCCGCTAGCTGCCTCCGCCATCTTCCCCTACTTACCCGGACTCCCCCCGCGACCGCGCTGGCTTCGCGTTTCCCTTCCGGCCGCTGACAGAGATCCGGGCTGGGCGGGGTGGGCGAGCGCGGAGAGGGGGTGGACCGAGGGCGGGGAGGCCGGACGGAAGAGGAAAGGGAGGGCAACGAGCCGGCCGCGGCGGTGTGGAGCGTGCGGCGTGTGTGCGGCGGGAGAGGTGGGAGGGCGGGAGGCGACGAGAGGGCGGGAGGCGGAGGAATGAGAGCGCGAGGCGCTTCTCTTCGGCTCCTTCGCCCAGACGGAAAGAGCCGAGCGCAGCCCGAACGCTCTGTTAAAATGGCGGCGGCTTCGGCGGTGGCCGCGGCGTCTGGTCGGTGAAGTGACTCTGCTGCTTCTCTTCCCACCCGCCCCCTCCCTCCCTCTCCCCTCCCCCCGTCCTTCCCCCCCTTCCCCGCCGCCGGCGCCTCCGCGCCCCTCCGGCCTGCGCGCCTCCCCTCGCCCCCCTCCTCTCCCCCGCCCGCTCCGGGGACCGCCGGCCCCCTCCCCCATTCTCCTGCTCCCCGCCCCGTCCCCGCCGCCGCCAGCCCTCGTCGCCTCCCCGCCCCGCCGGCCGGCCGGCCCCCTCCTCCGCCTCTCTCCCCTCCCCCCCGCCGGTCGGGATCAGTCAGTGCGATCCGAAGCGGGGGAGGGGGGGGGCGGCGGCCGAACGATGTGCGAGAACTGCGCAGACCTGGTGGAGGTGTTAAATGAAAGTAAGTACCCGCGGTGGCGGCCTGTCGGGGTGCACGGTTTGGGGTCCCCGCTCTGTTCCCCGGCCTCCCCGGGCTGCCGCGGCCTGCGGCAGGCGACGGCAGAACCCGGCGGCGTGCGGGCCTAGCGCTCCGGGAAGGTGAGCGGCTGCGCGGCCGCCGCGCCGCCTCAGGCCCGGCCTCGCCGGGTTACCTGGGCGCCCGTGAGCGGGCCGCGATGGAGCTGCGGTCAGGCGGGGCCTGAGTGGTCGCTGCGCTCGGAAAGTTTCCTTATTACAGGTGTCAATTAACGAGGGCACTAATGAGCCTTCGGCTCCTTATGCTGCTGGGAAGGTGCGGGGAGGTGGGATCCGAGAACCAGGCTTTCCTCCGCAGCCCGAACCCTCCGGCCGCCCTCTTTGATTTTTAGAGTGGTGTTGAGGCCTCTCTTACCTGCTAATTTTTTTTTTTTTCATTAAACTCCCTGGGAGGAGACTGGTGGCTTTCCCCTCCCTTGGGGGTGTGTGTGGGTGTATTAAACCCTTCTGCTAGCCCTTAAATACCTGAAAATGAACTGTGGTATTGATGATTGGAATCTTCATACCTATTTTTAAAATGAACTAGTGATGCTTCTTAGTGTACCATTCGTTGTTTTAATATTAAATTCTGTTACATTAAGGAGAGTATCGTACCACAGATACCATCCCGGGATAGTCATGGCCTGTCTCCTTGAATAAAAGGCCTTTATTCCTTATACTTTTTATTACTAAAGAGATTATGTACATTGATTTTTTTTTCTAGCCAGATTAAAATTTTTTATTCCCAACCCTTGTAAGATGGTATTTTGGTTCAAAGAAACTAAATATATTGGCACTTCTGGGCCCAAAGGCCTACTTGGAGTAGGTGAATTAGATAAAAGGTTAATATGCAGAAACTTGACTTAAAGAAATGCTCATTTACCAGCAGTTTATGTGGGTTTTGGATTTGTGTTGTGTGTGTGATATTTTGAAAGACTTTCAAACTACCTCTTTCTAATGTGGTTCTTTAAAACAATTGATTTATAAAATGTATCTTCTTGTTTGTGTTTGAATTTTACTTTAATGACCAAAAGCAATAGTAAAAGTGGAAGGGTATTCGGTTTACTTTAAACTGAATACTTGCTTCCTGACAGGTGGAAGCAGGGTTTTGTCTATCTTCAAACTATACTTTTCAATATTTGTGCCATTCTAAGTTTTTTCTAGAATTTTAAGGTTATTTGTTTTTATTTTGAGATACATTTATTTTGAGGTGCAGGTGGTTTGATACACTGATAAACATAAGTTCTTACAAGTTCTTCAGAAAACTGTATTCGGTATCACAGATAAAGTTATGTGGTTATGGCTTTGCTATTCTGAAATTGGAAAACGAATAGCATTGCTATGTATTATACTAGGAAAAACTGCTTTTAATAATTTTGTTGGTGCTTTTAAAATTATTTTAAACTTAACCAGGAAAATTTTAAACGTAGCATTTAAAGAAACTGAAGTTAGTCTTTATTATCTTTTGAAAAGAGACATAATGAAATGTTCTGTTGAACATTATTTGGGAATCCCCTAGGACTTTGTTTAGAAGTGCTCAAAAATGCAGTGAATTTATGGAGAGTTAGAAATAGTATGGAGAACTAAGTAAAATTCAGTTTTCATTACCTGTAAGTAAATCGAACAGTTAGTGGAACCAGGTTCACAATATCTGGCCATGCAGACCCTCTAAGAAACCTCTCTTAATGAACAAGTAAAAAGGACTTCTTATTTGTGTATGAGCCAATGATCTCTAAAAATACTTAAGACAGTTTCTTAATATTTCCTTTAAGGCTCAGTTTTAAAAACTGACTCCTAAACACAATCTGACAATGACACTTCCTTTTTTTGTTTAAATTATTTAAGCAATTTTATTTGTAGGTCATACTGAGCTATTACAAGTTGCTCCTCCCCCGCCCTGTAGTTGTTTAAAAATTGTTTTCATTTTTCTTTTGTATAGTTGCTGTATCTGCTTTACTAACACTTACCTGTGACTGAGTAGGAGTGTGATAGTTGGAACTTGATAAAACTTGTTGAATTGAAGTAGTTTATATGTCTTTCTTGTAATCTGGCTCACAATAATTATTAAGACTTTACAACCCCAATAGGTGTACAAACATGAACATCAATTCGTCCTTGATAAATTCAGAGTTAAAGTATCAAAATAATGTGCTCAGAATTCATCTGTCAACAAAACTCCTCATAAAGGTTTAACCAGGAGAAGAAATGAAATTTTCTATATTTTTGGGTGTTAATGTTTGAAGTTGATGTTGAAAAAGAATTACTTAAAAAAATTCAAAGAACCTGTTTCTTTTAAAATTTACAATCTCTGCTTATACTTAAAGTCTACCTGGACACACCAGTACATGTGTAATCTAAAAACTTGGTGTTTTAAATGAAAGAGTAGACATAATGTGGCTAGTATAGCTTTATATCTGATATACATAGTTTTTGATAAGCTAAGGACTTCAGGTGAATTATTTATTTTAAAATACAGTAGAATGTAATGTAGTTAAAATAAAAATTGGTGGCAAAAGAATGTAAGTAACTTTTCTTTTGTCATCAGTTTTTGATGAGAGTATTAGTATTACCAGTTATACATCTATTCTTGCTGAGAATCTGAAGCTATAAAACTAACCACGGAACATGTACACACAGACGTAATTTTGCCTGGAGGTTAAAATTGAAGCCTGTCTGTGGATCCAGGCTAAGGACCCCATATTAAGGACTCCCTCACACTCTTTTTTAATGTGATGTTGACAGATATCCTAAAACTTGAAATTACATTTCAAAATAACATTTGGCTTTAGTGTTAGGAAAAAACCAATCAACAATACTAACATTTAAGTTCCCATTTTCCTTTCGGTGCTTTGTTTTTTATAAGGAAGACATCTTTAAAAGCTTGGAATGTGTCGAGTGAATTTTGCTCTTCCTTTGTGGGATTGCATTTAGTTTAGGAGGTAATTTTAAGTGTATATTCCTGTGCTTGTTGTGTGGATTTTGTATGTTTGCTGCTTTTATAGCTGTTTTATGAACCAGTTCACTAAGTCCAAGGTATTTCTGGATGTTGATGAGAGAAGTTGGAGGTCGGAAGTTATGAGAGCAGAATGAAAATGGCTTTAAATGTACATCAGTCTTTTAAATTTATTTGTATGTTGTGGATTTTATTCTTTGTGTGTGTTGAGTGATTTACAGTTTACCATTTGTTTAAAATAGACAATTCATTTGTTGTTCCTAACTGTCCTTTGAGATAGGCCAGAACAAGTATTGGTGCCTCAGCTTTAGAGGTGAAGAAATTGAACCTCAGAAAGTCTTAAGTGGTTTGCAAAAAATCATCTGTCACTTGCTTAGTTAGTAGCCATATCAAAACTAGAACTCAAGATACTCTATCAGTAATTGTAGAATAATTTTGTTTGCATTTTATTTTTAAAGCAGAATATTTTATTGAATAGTTTGTGTTGAGTACTTTGTCAGTTCTTTGAGAGTAGGTACTCTTATCACCCTTTTCAGATAAAGAGAACCAAGGCTTAGAGTTTATGTAACTTGCATAGAGTCACAGGACTATTTGTTGGAGCCAGGATTTGAACAAGACTTAATCCCAGGTCAGACAAAAAGCCTACACTTTTTAACAGTTATGGTATGCTGTATAAACTAGATGATCTAATTAAGTGGAGGACATTATTACGAATGAGTACACTGTTTTGCAAAATAAAAAGTGACTATATTTTTATGTATTTTAACAAATTCAGGTGTAATTCCATGGTAATTGTTGTAAAAATTTATGGAGATGAATGTAGCTGAATTGGAATCTATCTCCATATTGTTTGTCAGCAGTGATCCCTTTAAAAAAAATTACCCGTATCTAGGTTTTTTTTAGATAAGTACACAGGCACTAAATACAATATCTAGCTTGTTTCACCTGACATTATGTTTGATCATCTCCCTTATTAACTTTTGAAAACATATTTTTGTCTGTATAATATTTCTATTTTGTATACAATTTAATATTTCCCCATTATTGTATGTTTGTTTTCAGTTCTCCCACAGTATAAATAATGCTGCAACCCTGACCAGTTGGTTGGGTTTTGTCTTGCAAAGTGAAAGGTCACCGCTTGATTGCCGGTCAGGGACATGCCTGGGTTGTGGGTTCCTTGGGCACTTAAGAGAGGCAACCAATTGATGTTTCTCTCTCACGTTGATGTTTCTAAACCCTCTCTTTCTCCTTCCCTTTTTCCCTGTCTCTAAAAATAAATAATAAATAAAATCAAGAAAATAATGCTGCAAATGATCATCCTGTATGTAAACATATGTATTTTAATCCTCACCCGAGGATATGTTCATTGATTTTAGAGAGGAAGGGAGAGGGAGAGAAAGAGAAAAAAAGAAAAGGAGGGAGGGAGAATGGAAGGAAATGAGTGAGAGAGAAAATGAGAGAGAAACATTAATCTCTTGCCTCCCATAGTGCCCTAACTGGAGATTGAACCTTCAACCTTTTGGTGTACGGGATGATGCTCCAACCAACTGAGCCGCCCAGCCAGGGCATATGTAAATTTTTTAATACATTTTTTAAGATAAATTTCTAGAAGTGATTACTGTGTGAGAAATATAAACACAATTTTGTTTATATTATCCAGTTGCTTTTCAGAAAGGATATATTGATTTCCATTGTTTCAGCAGTGTCTATGCAGCTTGGGCACTCTTTTAACTTGTGCAGAATGTTACCCTTAAAAAAATATTATTTTGGCAAAACATGTAATAACTAATTACTAGTAAGTTTAAACATTTGTATTGGCTATCTGCATTTCTTATTTAATGCATTGCCTTTCTGTGTTTTAATGTTTCATATTATAAGAAAGGTTCACTAGTTAAGTATATCAACCCTTAGTCATATTCACGTTTCTTTTTTGCTTTTTTGTTTGCTTTTTCATCTTGGTATTTTAAATTATCGGTTTGTTTGTTTGCTAATTTATTTATTTATTTTTAGAGGGAGGGGAGGGGAGGGAGAAGGTGAGGGAAAAGAAACATCAATTGGTTGTCTCTCATATGTGCCCCGATAGGGGATTGAACTGGCAACCTAGGCACGTTCCCTGACCAGGAATCAAACCAGTGACCTTTCGCTTTGTGGGAGGATGCCCAACCAACTGAGCTACACAAGCCAGGGCTTAATTAAAAAAAAAATTAAAAAAAAAAGTTTTAATCAAATTAAAAAAAAAAGTTTTATATTGTGAAGCTTTTTCATTGTTGCCTGTCTCAAATACGGTATGTGGTTATCATATTTCTTGCTTAAACCGTCATAGCTCTTTATTGCCTGGAGAATATTCTTAATTTCTTAGCCTGGCATGTATATATATCATGGCACAGTTTGGCCCAAACTCATCTCACTTTTTTTTTTTTGAGGCCTTCGTAAATCTTTCAGACCTCTCTTAAAATTACTTACACTCTTTAGTTTAGAATAGATACTTATGTTATAGGCTATCTTTAAAAAAAATTAATATGAACCTTCCTTGCTGAATGGTGAATTCCTTAAATTCAGCCACCATGTTTTATTCTTTTCCCAGTTCTAATACAGTGCCTTGTGGAGAGTAAATGTTTAGTAAACATTTTAGTTAATGAGAAGTTGTGGTAGAAGAATGTGATTATCTAGGTAAATCAGTGTTCTTGGACCTGTAGTCAGTAGTGATTTAGATATGAGAGTTTCTGGCTGAAGTATGCAGTAGCTGTAGATTATATCATATATACTGCTTTTTATTACCTTATTCATAAACCAGTAGGTATATGCTTATAATAAATGTCCGTCCTAACCAACTGTGTTTTAAATTAATAGACAATGCAAAAAGGCAAAAATTAGTTCTCTTTCTACATAGGAAGTGAGATTTGGGTCTTTGGGATGAAGTTTGGCTAAATTACTTTTATTTAGGACTTTATATGCTAGGAAAATAATTGTGCTTTGCATTTTAATGTGATTAACACCTGTTAATGTTACTTTTCTCATAAATTCCACAGAAATTAAAAAACAGTCTCCAAATGTACCGTATTTTTTTTGGACTACAAGATGCACCCCCCTCCCCATTTGGGAGGAAAATGGGGGTGCATCTTATACTCCGAATGTAGCTTACCTGGCTCTCTGGGGGGGCGGTGGCAGTGGAGCAGGGTCACAGGAGGCAGGAGGACCACATTTTTTGTTTCAGAAATTTTTTTTCATATTTTCCTTCTCTAAAACCTAGGTGCATCTTATGGCCTGGTGTGTCATATAGTCTGAAAAATATGGTAGGTTACTCAGTTAACTGAGAATTGATGTAGTATTAACCTGTTCTCCTCTTGCACTTACCTTACTGTGGTAGAAGACAAGTTGCTCTTCCTGCCCTGGTCATAATCTCTACGAGAGAAATAATCTTGGTTGTAGCTCCTGGAATACTGTAGTCACAAGCCATTGTTGCTTAGATTATAGGTAGACTCCTGATCGCAGGGAGTGATTGGGCTGCTGTCAACCAGTCAGATTTTTCCTGTCAGAATATTTCAACAAAAGACCCAGGTAACTGGAGCACGTGAACTAGAGTGTTTTGGCAAGCTGATGTGAGGGAGGCTGATTGCAGAAGGGAATTGGGGCAAATTTGTGGAAAGAGTTGACATTGGGAGAACCAAGATGGCGGCGTAGGTGGACACACTGTGCCTCCTCGCACAACCAGAACTGACAGAAAATCGAACGGCAAGGAAATCCAACACCAAGGAAATAAAAAATAAACATTCATCCAGACCGGTAGGAGGGGCAGAGACGGGCAGCCGGGGCGGAGAGGACTTGCGTGGCCGTGGCGGGACTGAGACTGGTGGAGTGTGGGACAAACGGGGCAGGCAGTCTGAGCACTAGCAGACCCTGTGGCCCCACATTTGCGCACAGATAAACCAAGAGGGCTAGACTCGGAGTGGCGGAGAACGCGGCAGGCAGAGCGCCGCACCCCACGGCCCCACATTCATGTGCGGATGAACCGGACAAACGGCGGGGAGTGAAGCAGACCGTGTAACCCAGGGCTCCAGCGCGGGGGGAAATAAAGCCTCAAAACTCTGTTTGAAAATGCCTGTCAGGGTTGGGGCGGCAGCAGGAGAGACTCCCAGACTCACAGGAGAGGTTGTTGGGGAGACCCACAGGGGCCTAGAGTGTGCACAAGCCCACCCACTTGGGAACCAGCACCGGAGGGACCCAGTTTGATTGTGGGTAGCGGAGTGAAAGATTGGAGTCTGGTGGAGAGTGGAGCAAGCATCATTGCTCCCTGTCGGACCCTCCCCCACGTACAGCGTCCCAGCTTCCCAGCGTCCCAGCGCAGCGACCAGCCTTACTCCGCCCTGGTGAACACCTAAGGCTCCGCCCCTTAAAGTAACAGCTGCACCAAGACGACAAAAAAAAAAAAAGCCCAAATGACAGAACACTTCAAAGCTCCAGAAAAAATACAACTAAGTGAGGAAGAGATAGCCAACCAATCGGATGCACAGTTCAAAACACTGGTTATCAAGATGCTCACAGAATTGGTTGAATCTGTTCGAAAACCAGATGAAAAAATGAAGCCTATGCTAAGAGAAACAAAGGAAAATGTACAGGGAACCAATAGTGATGAGAAGGAAACTGGGACTCACATCAATGGTGTGGACCAAAAGGAAGAAAGAAACATCCAACCAGAAAAGAATGAAGAAACAAGAATTCGGAAAAATGAGGAGAGGCTTAGGAACCTCCAGGACATCTTCAAACGTTCCAACATCCGAATTATAGGGGTGCCAGAAGGAGAAGAGGAAGAACAAAAAATTGAAAACTTATTTGAACAAATAAGGAAGGAGAACTTCCCTAATCCGGGAAAGGAAATAGACTTCCGGGAAGTCCAGGAAGCTCAGAGAGTCCCAAAGAAGCTGGACCCAAGGAGGAACACACCAAGGCACATCATAATTACATTACCCAAGATTAAAAATAAGGAGAGAATCTTAGAAACAGCAAGAGAAAAGGAGACAGTTACCTACAAAGGACTTCCCATAAGACTGTCAGCTGATTTCTCCAAAGAGACCTTCCAGGCAAGAAGGGGCTGGCCAGAAGTATTGCAAGTCATGAAAAGCAAGGACCTACATCCAAGATTACTGTATCCAGCAAAGCTATCATTTAGAATGGAAGGGAAGATAAAGTGCTTCCCAGATAAGGTCAAGTTAAAGAAGTTCATCATCACCAAGCCCTTATTATATGAAATGTTAAAGGGAGTTATCTAAGCAAAAGGAGATAAAAAATAGGAACAGTAAAAATGACAGCAAACTCACAGTTATTAACGACCACACCTAAAACAAAAACGAGCAAACTAGGCAAACTAGAACAGGAACAGAACCATAGAGATGGAGATCACATGGAGGGTTGTCAATAGGGGAGTGGGAGGGGGAGAGAGGGGGGAAAGGTACAGAGAATAAGTAGCATAGATGATAGGTGGAAAATAGACAGGGGGAGGGTAAGAATAGTGTAGGAAATGTAGAAGCCAAAGAACTTATAAATATGACCCATGGACATGAACTATAGGGGGGGAATGTGGGAGGGAGGGGGTAGGCAGGATGGAGTGGAGTGAGGGGGGGGAATGGGACAACTGTAATAGCATAATCAATAAATATATATATATATAAAAAAGAAAGAGTTGACATTGAAGTTTCATAAAGAAGTAGAAGATAATACCTTGGTGGCTTTATAGTCCTGAAGTTGAAGCTCCTTTTGAGTGTCTCTCCTGTGCATACCGTTTGAGTTAGAATGCAACCAAGAGTTTGGAATCTAGTATTACCCTTGATGTGCTCTCTTCTATTGGAGATTCAGTATACTCTTCTGGTATACTCTTTAGCTTTGAGTGCTTCATTATCATCAGGTTTAGGTTTTTTGAAGTGTCATCTGTAGTATTTGGTGGCAGGAGAAAACTTAAGGACTCCTGTCATTGATTACTTACCTCCTTACTAGGGTGTTTAGTATTTTTCCAAAGAAAGTAGCTTTGCTTTTTCTCATTTTTTAAGAAGTATACGTGCTTTTTTAGAACAAAATCAAATAGTACAGGAAATAGTAAAATTAGTAGAATCTGAAACTGCTTACCAAAGACATAGTTTGTTATGGTGAACATCTCTTAAGTCATTCTTTTTTCTCTTTCCTCAGACACACTATTTTATGTAAATAAGCTAGTTATAGTTTACTGTATATCCTTTTTATTAATAAGGTATGGGCACCTTTCCATGCTTATATGCACTTAAATTATAATTTTTAATGCCTTAAATGTAGTATTCCATTACTTGATCACACTATAAGTTATCCAGTTCTCAACTGACAGGTAGTTGGGTTATATGTCTTTGTGTAATTGTCTGATTATCAGCTTGAATATATTGAAATCAGATGGCTGAGTTGCTCATTCAGCATATCTGGGAGGAAATCTGGCAATAGGATAAAATTTAAGAGAAATAAATTTGTCTTTTCTAACATCAGAGCATTGGTGTGTAGGCTTCATAGTCTTAAAGTGTTTATTTTGACCCCTAGCTTTGTAGGTTTGATTTAATGATGCTCTGCTTCTAAACCACCATAAGGCAAAATAGGAGGGGGGTTTTGGTTTTTATTTTTTAAATTCTGCGTAATTTTGCTGCCAGATTCATGAACCATATTTTGATTATTGAGGAAGTCTTAGTAACAAATGATGAATATGAGCAAGTAGTAAGAGTACTAGGTCAGAATAAATTGAGACTTAAGAATATGCTTAAGACAGTAGGGCTTTTTAAGTTGCGTTCAAAGTAAGAAAATCAGTAAGGGACAGTGGTCAGTAGAGTGGTATAATAGAGTGTATGGTTAGCAGAATGTTGTTTTACTCTAATAGCACTTTGTTTCCATTTTCTCTTTTAAGAGGAGTCCCCACACTGACAGGATAAAACATATATTAAGAGGGAATCTAACTTCCAGATTGATGAGGAATAATGAGAACACTTGACAGAATTTGATGCTATCCTTGTGAAAAAGATGAGATGTATTTTTTGTCAACATGGAGGGACTTGATTGATAGCAAGCCCCATGATCTTGTCCTTAATTCTTTCCTTTTCAAGATTTTCAGTAATGAGCCTTGGTTTAAAATTTTTTCCTTGGAATGGAATTGGCCCCATTTCAAGGGAATGAGGGGCACCTTGGAATCTTTTCTTCTTGTTTCAAAATGAAAAGCTCATTTTGATCTGTTTTATTAATTGGGGTGTAAGCCTGAAAACCATTCAGAATATTACATGGATGTTCAAAAAGACAACACAACGTGCACTGCTTAAATATGAGAAGCATTGTGCCCAGGTTACAGGAGGTAGTAGTGCAGTGCTTGTGCAGTTGGAATAGTACTGGGTTGAATTGTATACAATGCCATGATGATAATCTGTTTCTGAAGTTAATGTAATTTCATAATTCTTCACTGAACCTCATAAAAACAATGAGAAATAGAATGATTTTTTAAATTTTTAAAATTCTTTTAAAAAATATTTTATTTATTTTCTAGAGAGAGGGAAAAGGAGGGAGAAGGGGAGAGAAACATTGATAGGTTGCCCCTTCCCCAAGCATGTGCCCTGATCAGGAGTTAAACCAGTGACCTTTTGGTTTGTGGGACAACGCCCAACCCACTGAGCCACACTGGTCAGGGCTAGAATGAATTTTTTAAGAAAAATTATTTATTTTATACTCACCCGAGGACATGCTTACTGATTTTAGAGAGAGGGGAAAGGGAAGGAGAGAGGGAGACATGACATGAGAGAAAAACAGCATTTGCTTGCCTTCTGTACACACCCTGACCAGGGATTGAACCTGCAACCTAGGGTATGTGCCCTGACTGGGGATTGAACCCACAACCTTTTGGTGCATAGGATGACGCTCCAACCAATTGAGCCACCTGGCCAGGACCATTGTGCCCAGGTTTTTTGTTTTTTTTTTTTTTAATATTTCATTAATTTATTTTCAGAGAGAAGAGAAAGGAGGAGGGGAGAGAGAGAGGGAAACATCGATGTGGCTGCCTCTCACATGCCCCCAAATGGGATCTAGCCTGCAGCCCAGGCATGTGCCCCGACTGGGAGTCCAACCAGGGACCCTTTGGTCAACAGGCCAGCACTCAATCTACTGAGCCACACCAGCCAGGGCAGGACCCTGTTGTTTTTTAAACATTTATTTTATTTTATTTTTTAAAAAGGTTTTATTTATTTATTTTTAGAGAAAGGGGAAGGGAGGGAGAAAGTGGTAGAGAAACATTGGTATGCGAGAGAAACATCCATTGGCTGCCTCTTGCACATGCCCCAGCTAGGACTGAACCATTAACCCAGGCATATGTACCCTGACCTGGAATCAAACTGGAGACCTTTTGCCTTGTGGGATGACGCTCAACCAGCTGAGTCACACTGGTCAGGGCCATGCTGTCCTTATTTTTAGAGAGATGCTTATAGAAGTTGGGAAACTCATAAAAAACTGTTAAAGGAACTACGGAGAGACTTATTCTGCCTAAAGTGGATTAGTCAAAGTTTCAAGGAAGATGGAAAATTGAACTGGACCTTTAACTGGTTGGAATAGTTGCTGGGAATGAGGGGAGTAGAACAGCTTACTATGATTTGTGAGGCTCTGCATGACACACAGCTACTGCTAACCTTGTTTTTTTGCTTGTTTTACCTTTTTTTAAATTGATGTTAAATTGATGTTTTTTGCTACCGCTGAGCCTTTTATTATGCTTGGAATTTATCACCTTCCTATGCCTTCAAGTCTTGACTTACATGTTATTTTTTCAGAGAGGCTTTTTTTGAAAATCCAATATAAAGTAGTTCTGGTTCTTAATTTTCATAGCATCAGAGTTTAGAATTATGCATTTATTTTTATTTACTTGTTTAATGTCTTTATTTTACAAGGCCATAAGTTCTTTGATCACAACTATCTGTTGTTTTAACTAACTTTCACAGTACCCAGCATACTAGGGTTAATACTTATTTGTTAAACTATGTGGAAAAATATTAAGATCACTGTAGGTGTGTAATGGTAGAGAGGAAAAGGGTAAGCTGGATGTGGTGGTTTTCCATGTTTTCTCAGTTTTCTTGGTTACTTTCAGATACTGTTGTTTCTTGCTTTTGTGATGTCCTCCTTACTATCCCCTTCATAAAAAGGTGCTTCATTTCTTTTTTTACACTTCATCTTTCAAATTAAAAAAAAATTATTTCTGGGTATTCCTTGATATTAACACCCCTGGGTTAAAAATATTGATTGGGAATTACTTTTGACCCAGTTAGGACTCTGTCATAAGGACCTGAAAGAAAAACCAGCCCAAATTGCAGAAACAAAAGGATTTTTTAAATGTATATTTTTTGTGTTTATTGAGATGATTTTTTTTTTATCACAAATAGGCCTTTTTATTTGTCACCATTAAATGTCTGAATTTAAACAGATTCTTGGACTGGGGGCTCATATCCATCAGCTCGTTCAACTTTAGCACCTGTCTCATCCCCAGTAGCTTTTCCAGAACTGCTACCTTCACCATGAAGCTCCATGAGTTTTCCCAATTCAGACTTGGGCTTCTTCAGCATTTTGACTTTTCTAACAAAGACATCATGAAGTGGATAGATAGATTGGCAAGCCTTTTCTATGTCTTTCCCAGTGCTATCTGGGATCAGTTTATTGACCACTTCTTTCAAGTCATTTGTCTGCACCTCTCGGGTCATGATTTCCATCATCTTCCGGATTTGGCGGACTTGTTGATGCTGAGCATAAGAGGTCTTCCGAATCTGATTGTTGCATTTTTTAGTAAAACCAACACAGAATAAATGAAGCAAATACCCATCGGTAGTTTTGACATCAACATGAGCTTCAATCATGGTCTGCCATTTTTTGACCATGGAGCACATTTTGTCACAGGTAAGATCCATGCCATGGAAATTAGTCAGGCAGTTTTTGCCCTGAACATCCTCAGTAATTAGTTTGAATTTTCTAAATGCAACTTCTTTGTTCTGCAGATCAGCTAGGCTCACTTCAAATACTCGGCCCTTCAGACTATCTGATGCAATTTTGGTTCCCTGAGTTCTCGTGACTAGTGTTTTTCCAATATTTCTTATGTTGAACATAGCTGGTGCTTTCACGTCATACCAATCTTTCTTAGAAAATGGATCAACCACTTTCTTCTTTACTCCCTTTTTGCCACCTTTTGTCAGGCGCTTGTTCTTGCCCACCGCCATGGTGCTGCTCAGAGAGCCAAAAGGGCTATTGAGATGATTCTAAGACATTTATTTTTCATTCTATCAATGATATATCACATTTGTTGATTTGTGTATGATGAGCCATCCTTGTATCCCAGGGATGCATCCTAGTTTAATCATGGTATATGATCCTTTTAATGTGCCATTGAGTTTGGTTTGCTAGTATTTTGTTGAAGAATTTTTGCTTCTATATTCATCAGGTATATTGGCCTGTAGTTTTCTTTCCTTGATGTATTTTTTTCTGGCTCTGGTGTCAGAGTAATGCTGTCTTTGTAAAATGAGTTTGGGAGTGTTCCCTCCTCTTCAGTTTTTTGAAAGAGTTTGAAAAGGAATGGTGTTAGCCTTTAAATGTTTGGTAGAATTCACCACTGAAACTTCTGGTCCTGGGCTTTTCTTTGTTGCAAGGTTTTGATTACTGATTCAATCCCCTTACTCGTTATTGGTCTGTTCAGATTTTCTGTTTCCTCAAGATTCAGTCTTTTCAGGTTGTAGGTTTCTAGAAACTTACTGCTTTAGGTTGCCCAATTTGTTGGCTTATAATTGTTTTTAATAATCCCTTATGCTCTCTGGTATCAATTCTAGTACTTCAGTTGTCTGCTCTTTCATTTCTGATTTTATTTATTTGAGTGTTCTGTCTTTTTCCCTCAGTCTAGGTAAAGATTTGTCCACTTAAAAAAATCTTTTCAAAAAACTAGCTTTTGTTTCATTGGTTTGTTTCTTCATGTCTCTATTTTTATTTCTGTTGTGATTTTTGTTATTTCATTTCTTCTGCTAACGTTTGGCTTAGTTCTTTGAGGTGTAAAGTTAGGTGTTTGAGATCTTTTTGCCATAATATTGCATTTCTAAGTTTCTCAGAACTGTTTTTGCTGCATACCATAAGTTTTGGTATGTTGTTTTTATTTTTGTGTGTCTCAAGATTTATTTTTTGGTTTCCTTTTGACAGCTCTTTTGATTCATTGGTTTTTCAGAAGTATATCAAGTATGTTAATATCCACATACTTGTGAAATTTCCCGCTTTCCTCCTGTTACTGATTTGTTTTCTATAGCATTATGATTGGAAAAGATGGTATGATTTCAGTCCTATATTTACTAAGGCTTGTTTTGTGTCCTAACATATGGTCTATCCTGGAGAATGTTCCGTGAATACTTGAGGGGAATGTGTGTTCTGCTATTGTTGGATGGAATGTTTGGTATATGTCTGGTAGGGCCCGGTATTCTAAAGTATTGTCCAAGTCCATTGTTTTCTTGCTAATTTTCAGTGTGATCTATCCATTGCCGAAAGTAGGATATTGAAGTCCTTTCCCATAATTCTAATGTTTGTGTGTTTCTTTTGATCTGTTAGTATTTGCTTAGTATATTTAGATACTCTGTGTTAGGTGCATATATACTTACTATTGTACCTTCTTGATTAATTGTATTCTTTGTCATTATATGACAAGAGACTTCTTTTTTCCCCCCTATTATAAATAAAGGTACTCCTTTCTTTTTGTGTCTATTTGCATGGAATGTAGTATTCCATCTCTTCACTTAGAGCCTATATCAGTCCCTAAAATTGTAGTGAGTCTTTTGCAGGCAACATCTAGTTGAATCTTGTTTTTCTTTTCTTTCTTTTCTTTTTTAAAAAGCTTTGCAGCCTGACGGTGGCTTTTGATTAGAGAATTTATTTCATTTACATTGCAAGTAACTATTTATAGGTAAGGACTCATCTATAAAGAAAGTAAGGACTTACTGCCATTTTATTGTTTTCTGGCTGTTTTGTAGTTCCTTCTTTTCCTTTCTTTCTCTTTTGCTATCTTTCTATGTGAATTAATGATTTCCTTAGTGGTATGCTTTGATTCCCTCCTCTATCTTTTGTGTAACTACTATAGGTTTTTGCTTTGTGGTTACCATAAGACTTACGTAAAACATAGATAAGATGGTCCATTTTAAGCTGATAACAACTTTGATGGTATACAAAAACTCTTTACTTTTTTACTCTCATCCCCAATATGTTTTGTTTTTGATAGCACAATTTACATCTTTTTATTTTGTGTATCCATTAACAAATTACTATATCTATAGTTGATTTTAATAGTTTTGTCCTTTAACCTTTATGTTATAGTTAAGTAATTGACGTACCACCATATCATTGCAGTAATAGAGTATTCAGGATTTGATTATGTACTTTATCAGTGTTTTGTATTTCACATGGTAATTAGTGTCCTTTCATTTCTGCTTGAAACATACCTGTCAACATTTCCTTTAAAGCAGCTCTACTCTCTCAGCATTTGTCTGGGAAAGTCTTTATTTCTTTTAATTTTTCATTAATTTCTGAAAAGTAACTTTTCCTGGTGAAGTATTCTTGGCTGGCAGTTGTTTTCTTTAAGCACCTGGATATATCATCCCATTTTCTCTGGACTTGTAAGATTTCTGTTGAGAAATCTGCTGATTGCCTTATGGGGATTTTCTTGTATGAGGAATTTTTTTTTTATTTTTTAAATAGTTTTATTGTAACGTGTATTAGAGATTTTTTTGAGGTTATACTTTTTGGGAACTGTGAGTTTCATAAAGTTGGATGTTAAGATCTCTTCCTAGATTTGGGAAGTTCTCAGCTATTAAAAAATTATTAATTAATTTTTTAGAGAGAGGGGAATCGAGGGAGAAAAAGAAGGAGAGAAACATCGGTCAATTGCCTCTAGTATGCATCTTGACCGGGGACTGAACCCGCAACCCAGGTATATGCCCTGACTGGGAATTGAACCTGAGATCTGTTGCTTTGCAGGATGACACCCAACCAACTGAGCCACACTAGTTAGGGCTCCTTGAAGTCTTGAGTTGCTGTTTTTGCGTTGAAAGAGGCAGTTAGACTTTCTCACTGGCTTTGGGAGAGACCTACCTTCTGTCAGCTGTTAGGAATTGAGGCTTTCTCAGGCTCTTATGTGGATATACCGGATCTTCATTTCCTATATTCCCTTGGAGGGAATTTTTAAGATTGTATGCCTTCTCTTGATCATGCAGAGCCAGATTGAGCGCTGATAGCCTCTGGTTTGCTTTTCCTAAGATGGTGCTGAATTCTCAAGTTTGTGTGCTTTCTCCCAGTCCTGCAGAGTTGGGCCACCTTTCTGCACATGCTTACTAGGTGTCTGCAAAGGCTTGCTCATGTTGCTCCTAAGGGTGCACTCAGGGAGCCAGCCATGGGGATGAGAGAGTGTGTGGGTGAAGTGTATGGATGTAGGGTGTACCCATTTGCCAGTTGGCAGCATCGTCAGACAAGGTGGCTTGTGGTTGGGCATCCTGCATTGCATTTAGTATGATCCATGTACTCTTTTCTGTTCTCTGAGAGCCCTGCTACTCCCTGCTCCCCACTCATGTAGTACACATCTCAATATTCTGTAGGGTGAGAACAAAATGGGTCTCTTTGGCAGTATAACCTGCACAACTGGGGAAATTGGGCGCTTACTCACACATTCTCACTTGACCTGTGGGAGAAATCACAGACTGAGAAGATCTTTCTTGGCACTGTGTTGTGCACCTTGAGGGAAGGGTGTCACAGGTAAAATGAAACTATTCCTTTTACCCTCTTCAGTGTGTCCAAACTTGGACTTTTTTTGTTCTAGTGGTGTGCTGAAACTTTTCTGCTGGACTCCCACACTTGGTTGTCCATGGGTGATTTTCAAAATAAGTGTTTTTTGGGAGGAAGATGGTAGGAAACTCGTATTTTGCTATTTTGATGACATCATTTTTTATTGATGTGCTTTATGCCACCCAATCATATATTCGTCTTTTATATAATTTTATTAAAATGAAAATAGCCCTGGCTGGTGTGGCTCAGTGGATTCAGTGCTGGCCTGCAAACCAAAGGGTCGCTGGTTTGATTCCCACTCAGGGCACATGCCTGGGTTGCTGGCCAGGTCCCCAGTAGGGATCGTGCGAGAGGCAACCACACATTGATGTTTCTTTCCCCCTCTTTCTGCTTCCTTTCCCCTCTTTCTAAAAATGAAACAAATAAAAAAATGAAAATAAACTTTGTATACTATAAAATTTGTATCCGGCATTTCTTTCACTTGGCATATAGTTACAGTTTTTCCATGTTTCTAATTAGTTTATCAGTAGTCTGTGGCTTTTTTTTTAACTTTTCAAATCCACTTTCATTTTCTTTTCCTCTTCACACACAGAACTTGACACATTCTTTTTGCAGCTGTAAAGTCACTTTGTATTTGTCAGTTACCAATGAAAACTTTCACCCCTAAAATTTTTCTGGCATCAAATATTGGGTAACAGTTAACCAATGTTAAATCTATAAAATATTTACATGGCACAGCACATTAAGCTTTAGACACTCGGCAATTAAACCACATGAAAATAGGGCCAGACACCCATTTTTGGAATCAGGTGTTCACATTCCCTATCTGGTGACTATACAATGATTCCCAAAGGCAGAGGCAACAGGCAGTTACTTCAGAGGACATTGAACACTATGATCTGGAAGCATATTATATAATGTTACCCTAGTATCATGTATCATCTCACCTATCTCTCAGGTGGTCTCATAATTCTAGAATGTCAGGTCCAGCTGATACAAAATGAAGATGGACAACACAGCATTTATCCTGTGGACATACTCTTACTCCTACTATGCATACATTGTGGTTTTGAATGCAGCTCGTCATAAAAACTTGTCACAGTCATCATGGTTTTTCAGGTTGGGTGATCTAACTGTAACCAAGCAGACAGGGTCCTGTTCACATGGCACCTTGGTGTATGACCCAACAATTAGTATTGAAAGAAACAGGTTTTTATTTATAATATTCCAATCTTGGGGATGCTGAGAGCACTTACACTCAGAGCCCTGTTCTTCCCTGAGACCCAGCACTTCCCTTGCTCCACAAAAGGCTAAAAGCCAAAGCCAAGCCCTATAGTTCCTCATAATCCTTACCTGTGTTTAAGCCAGCTGTGCAGTCTCACAGCAGCTATCCTTCAGGATTTGGGGTGGATTGTCATCAGGCTCCAGGAATACATGCGCCATGTTACACTGGATCTTGGTGAGGTCCAGGAAAGGCACAAGTACCAAGAGTCCAGATAGAGTCCAGGTCTGCAAAGCAACAGGTCAGCGTCTTGCAAGGCAGGGTCCTTGATGGCTTCGGAATCAGCTAGAGCAGGCACAATCAGAGCAGCAGCAAGTCTCCTTCCTTACTACAGCAGGCCGCAATGCGGGATCCTGACTACTCCCTTCACATGGCAGCTACGCCATTGTTCTCCTTTCTCATGCCTCCCTGCTTACTATGTATGCCTTTTCCAAACTGCATGGAAGCTCCCTCATGGCTGCCTGCCCTTAGTTTTAAGTGCTGACCGAGGGCTTCCTACATGATTTCCTGTGAGGCTACTCCCATGATGAGCTACATTGCCAGTTTCACCTTTTGTTTTAAATACCTTTTCTCGGTTGCCATCCTTATTCAGGGCAAGTGGGACTCTGGCCCAGGGGCTCCACGTCCCTGCTCTCACACAGGTGCTGTACAAACCCCCGGCTGTATCACGAGACACTATACATTTTGAAAGTCACATACACATCTTTTGCTCCAGGGTGGAAGCACAACTTCCCTTCAGGAAGGACATGGCTATCCACTTGTCATTGTAATGCAAAGTATCTTCCCTCTTCCCATTCCCCAACCAAGGGCTATGGGGGGTTTTCTGGGGACCCTCCCTTGCTCTGCATCCCATTACACAACATTCTTGCACTCCACTCTTACTTCTTTTGGGGAACTGCTAGCACCAAAGCTGAGCTAGATAGCAACTAATGGCTCTAGATAGCCTACATGCAGTTTCTTCCCATAGTAGGGAAAATATTTAAAGTCTAGATTTCCCAAGGGAGGATAAACTGATGGAGTTGTGTTTCCACCCTTAGAAATAGAGCATTCTGTCCTTGGTTCTCCTTGAGGCTTTAATCCAATTATTTTGTTCATTTTCACAACAATACAATGTTGTCCACTGGAATAGCCAAAGTCCGGATCATCAGCCCCACTGCATTCTTGAAGTAAGGCAAGAGGAAACTGACATGCTTTATAAACTGGATCCTTCTGTTCTTCTAAAGCATGTGGCTTTGAAATTTCTTAAGGTCTTCAATGTGCCTTTTATAGGACTGTGGTTCAGACATACTGAATAAATACTCCAACACCAACACTGGTTTTAGACAAACCCTAAGTCCTGGACCTAGAAATCTAGTCACGATATTTTGGAACCTCATTGTTCAGAGTCTGAAGCATAATCCACATTGCGAATGTGAAGAGTATAGTCAGGAACTCACTAAAGACTAGGTAGAAAAGCAAGAACAAACATCAGCTCTTGGTGTGTTTCATGAACTCTCTATTGGTCTGGTTGTAGATGAAGAGCTTCCACTTGGCCAGGCTCTGGTTGAAGGACTTCTTGTCCTTCTTTGTCATGGTGTGTGTGCCTACTGTGAGGGGAGGGGTGGAGGCAGCACTGAGGTGTGTTCAGGCTCAAGCAGCACAGCTCCTCACTGCCGTGCTTACTTCAACCGACTGCGCTGTGCAGATCTGGGCCAATGCTGAGGCTGGGAGCCTCATGTTTCCTGTATCAGTAGTTCGTGGCTTTTAAAAAATCACTGAGTAGAATTCCATGTGTAGATATAGTATAATTTAAAAAATCTCTTCTTTGAATTCTTGGTTTGTTATTAGTTTGAGGTTCTTTTATTTTTATTTTTTGCACATTTTCTCATTGCTTTTTGAGAGAGGAAGTGGGGGAGAGAGGGAGGAATATCCATGTGAAAGAGAAACATTGATTGTTTGCCTCATATATGCACCCTGACTGGGGATTGAACCTGCAACCTAGGCATATGCCCTGACCAGGAATTGAACCCGCGACCTTTCTGTTTACCAGACGATGCTCCAACCAACTGAGTCACACCAGTCAGGGCTCTAGTTTGAGGTTCTTTGAATAAATTGTTTTTTTCATTTTGCTTTTCATGTTTGTGTGGTTACCTGCCTGTAGTTATTCTGTAGATTCTGGCTGCTCTGCAGTTCGTAGTCACTGATGTGTCCATCCATTATTTAAAAGTAAAATTATATATGTACTTTTTGCTTATTTTTATTTATTTTTTAAATTATATTTTATTGATTATGCTATCCAGTTATCCTGAGTTTTCCTTCTTTGCCCTCTCCACCCAGAGCCCTTTACTTCCTCAGGCAGTCCCCTCACCATTGTTCATGTTCATGGGTCATGCTTATAAGTGCTTTGGCTATTCCATTGTCTATACTGTGCTGTACATTCCCATGGCTGTTCTGTAACTATTTGTACTTCTTAACACCCTCACCTCTTCACCTGTTTTTCCCCTCTGCCCTCCCCCCTCCCATCTGGCAACCATCTGGGAGCTAACTTTTTTCTGTTGCTGCTTTTAAGAGTCTCTCTTTATCTTTAATCTTTAGCCTTCTAATTATGATGTGTCTTGGAATGGGCCTCTTTGCATCCATCTTGTTTGGGATGCTCAGTACTTCCTGGATTTGCATGTCTATTTCCTTCAGCAAATTAGGGAAGTTTTCTTTCACTATTTTTTCAGATAGATTTCCAATTTCTTCCTCTTTCTCTTCTCCTAATGGCACTCCTATGATGCGAGTGTTGAACCTCTTGTAGTTGTCCCAGAGGCTCTTTATACTATCCTCATTTTTTTGGATTCTTTTCTCTTGTTCTGTGTGGTTGTTTTTTGCTTCCTTTTGTTCCAAATCATTAATTTGATTCTTGGCTTCATCCATGCTACTATTGTTGCCCTGTAAATGGTTCTTTATTTCAACTAGTGTATCCTTCTTTTCTGACTGGATCTTTTTTATGCTGTTGAGGTCCTCACAAAGTTCTTGAGCATCCTTATAAATAGTGTTTTGAACTCTGCATTTGATAGATTGCTTATCTCCATTTCGTTTTAGCTCTTTTTCTGGAGTATTTATCTGTTCTTTCATTTGGGTCATGTTTCTTTGCTCGTTTTGGCAGCCTCCCTGTGTTTGTTTCTATGTATTAGGTAGAGTTGCTTTGACTCCATGTCTTGATAGCGTGGCCTAATGTAGTAGGTATCCTGCAGGGTCCAGTGGCACAGCCTTCCCTATCACCCCAGCTGGGTACTCGAGGTGTGCCTTTGGTGTGGGCTGAGTACACCATCCTCTTGTAGTTGACCTTGGTTGCTGTTGGCAGATCAATGGGGAGGGATTCACCCAGGCTAGTAAGCTGTGACCACTGATCACCAACCTCTGCCCTCTGTGAAGGATGAGCTGTACAGGGGCAGGGTGGTAGTGCTGCTCTGTAGCTGTCTACTGGATGTGCTAGCCCTGGGGTTTCCCTGGTGGTGCAGGCCAAAGTAAGCCCCACCCTCTGTTTTGCTGAGGGCATTCTGCTTGAGCTGTAAAGCAATCTTGTGCTGGGTTTGGAGATTCCCAGGTGAAACCAAACTGTGACTTTAATCTGGCTGCCCCTAAGGCTCACTGAAGCCAGTTGTTGCTTGTTTGAAGGATTTAGGAGACATACTAGCCTTTTATATGGAAAAAACAGCTTGGGTGGGTCTGTTAGTTGCAAGGGGTGGAGCCTCTTGGGATCTCTAGGTTGGGTCAAACAGTGTTAGCCAGGTTGATGGCTTCTTAGATATGGTACCAGCTTACTGGCTCTGTGGGGGGAGGGTTTAGCAAAGGGACAGTGGCCTCTGCTCACCCTGATGCCAGACAGTTCAGTTTCTCTCTGTATAGCACTGGTGCCTTTCAAGCTGCTATCCCAGTGTTGGAGCTCAAAGGAGTGAGTCTGAGTAGGTGAGTCTGTGTGTGGGTTCTTTAATAGGAACTCCTTGGGACTCCAGAAGTTTCTTCTGACTCAATCCCTACTGGTTTTTGCAGCTAGAAGTTGTGGGGACTTATCTTCCTAGCACTGGAAGCCTGGGTGGGGGGTGGGGGGGTGCCTCCTGTAGGTCTGGGACTCCTTGCTCCTGAGATATCTCTTCCAAATTTTTATCCACCACACGTTATGCATCTGTGCCCCTCCTACCAGTCTGGATGGATGTGGTTTCTTTAATTCCGTAGTTGTCATACTTCCATTCAACTCAATTTCTGAC
Organism: Desmodus rotundus; assembly: GCF_022682495.2. NCBI lineage: Eukaryota > Metazoa > Chordata > Mammalia > Chiroptera > Phyllostomidae > Desmodus > Desmodus rotundus. The sequence goes on along the minus strand of NC_071391.1, from coordinate 136,682,157 downwards.
GTTCCTGAGTGATGGTTGTTCTATCTTTCATTTGTAATTTTGATGTGCTTGTGTGAAGAGGTGAGCCATGTCTGCCTCTGCTGCTATCTTGACTGGAAGTCCTTATTTTTATTTATAAAGATGTCCTTTTAGGAGTCATTGCTCAGTCAGGATAGTTTGGTGGTTTTTCTGATTTGTTTCTTAAAACCAATTTCATCTGTAGATCCCCGTCTCCTTTTTTCCTCCTTGCTATTTATTTGTTGAAGAAAGTACTGATTCCATGGATCATTTAGCCTATAGAAGGTTTTTAGTCTAGATGTTCCTGATTGTATCTTTGTGTTTTGTTTTTTTTTTTTTTTTAGAGTTTATTTATTTTTAGAGAGACGGGAAGGGAGGGAGAAAGAGAGAGAGGGAAACATCAATGTGCGAGAAAAACATTGCTCAGGTTGCTTCTTGCATGCCCCCAACTGGTGACCTGGCCCACAACCCAGGATGTGCCCTGTGACTGGGAATCTCACTTTGTTCCCTGTGTTTTTAGACTGAGGAAGGAAAACTTACATTGTATACTTACAGTCTCTTCTTGTTGAAATCATACAAACCAAGAGCTTGTTTTTAGTAGCTGCTTTATTTTCCACTATATCTTATTTAGTCACAGTTGCTAGGTTTTGTTGTCAGGATCTTCTTCTTGATGGGCGGAAGTGTCTTTGACTTCTAGGGCCTCAGATGCTGTTATCTTTTTACCCATTTGTTTGGAAACACTTTTGCCCCTAGGCCTTTTCCTTCCCCTGGCCAGAGAATGCAGACTGGTGAAACTACTGTGGAAAACTGTAAGGAGTTTCCTCACAATGGAACTGCCTGTTGACCCATTGATTCCACTTTTGGGAATATATCCAATGAATCCCGAAACACCAATTCCAAAGAATATGAATATATATATATATATATAGTGCTCATAGCAGCATTATTTACAAAGGCCAAAATTTGGAAAGAGACTTAAGTGCCCATCACTAGGTGAATGGATAAAAAAGCTGTGGTACATTTACACAATGGAATACCACACAGCAACAAAAAAGGAATTACCACCTTTTGCAACAGCATGGATGGAACTGGAGATTGGTATGCTAAGTGAAATAAGCCAGGCAGTGAAAGACAAATACCAGTTTACGGCCATACCACCCTGAATGAACCCGATCTTGTCTGAAGGACAAATATCATGTGCTCTTACTTACAAGTGGAATCTAATGAACAAAGTAAACTAATGGGCAACATAGAATCAGAGGCATGGAAGAAAGGAACAGACTGATAGTTGTAAGAGGAGAAGGGGGAGATTGTAACTGGGTGAAAGAAGGTAAAGGGATTAGGCAAAGAGCATAATGGGGGGGGACCCAAACCCCCCTGAAATTATCATCTGGAGAGCAGGTGCCTTGTAGTACAGGCTTCTCTTGCTAGGTGAGTGTTCTAGGAACCTATCTGTATCAGTGTATCAGCTAGCGTTGTGAGAGGCTGTGTTCAGCTTAAGTGAATTTTTTTTAAAAGACTCTTGCAGTGCATTTGCCCATTTCATGATGGTGATTTATGAGTGCACCTGCCCACACTGCAGTGAGTGTTTAGCAGTTTTTGACCATAAACGACTTGACCCTGGCATCCCGCCCTCCCTATTCACCTGATCTTGCTCTGAGAGACTTTTTTGTTTGTTTGTTTCCCTGGATGAGAAAAGTCCTCATTTCCTCAAGGGAAATGTTTTGCTGGTGTTGAAGAAATAAAACAAAAAGGGCAGAAGCAGTAAAAGGCATAAAAATCATTGAGTTCAAAACTGTTTGAGCAGTAGGAAAAAATGCCTGGATAGGTGTATTGCATCAATTGTAGAGTATTTTGAAGGTGACTGAAGTTTAAACATGTAAGAATAAATACACAATTTTGTATAAATAAATTCTGTTTGGGGGGGTTCCTTGTTGTATATGTAACACCCATGCATATGAACAATGTTGCAGGGACTGAATGTGGGAAGGAGGGGACGGGGACAAAGGGGAAAAAATTGGGACAACTGTCATAGCATAAACAATAAAAAAAGAAAAAGAAAAAAAAATTTTTTAACCTCTCTTGGTTTATAGTCAGTACTACCAGAGAGGAATCTTCCAGCTTCCTACTTAGTCTTCCAGCATTTCTGGAGCTGCGTAGAAGAGTGCCATAATTCTTAATACAAGTATATAGTTTGATCTAGAACAAAGTGTGCTTTCAAAAAAAAAATTAAGCTCATACACAATTGATAAGTAGAGGGGTGATATTAGTGTAATAGAACATCTTATCGGTTCATAAAGGATTTCCCCCATCAATGAATGTTTTAGTGATCCACACAAGCTTTCTTGTCATTAAAAGAAGCCTCTCTCAGCATATGAAGAAACTGACAGAGTTGTCAATCCTCATAAATACCTTTTGTAGTTAACTGTGTTTAAGGACCCTTGTATATTCTACTTTGTAAAACTCTGTGTAGAAGGTGAAATAGATGCAAAGTCATTAAAATGAAGGATTCATGATAATGGTTATGTTTGATCTTCAGTTTTGGGGGAAATAATTTTTATTAGAATTGAATGTTCTCAGTCACCTTTATATCAAGATGAAGCATGGACTTCATGGTATAATGTTGCAGAAGTTTGATTGACAGTGATTAGGTGCAAATGCCAATAAAGATTTAACTGCTAGGATTCTTTATTTTAAATTAGACTAGTTACTGATTTTGTCAGTGCTCTGGTTAAAAAGTTTCATAGGTTTGGAAGTAGTCTGCTTCTAACCTTGTTTTATTGTTAGCCTCATTATTCTTTAGTGCAAGATTTTGCATGACATGAGGCTCATCAAGAATGCATACATGACATAGTGGGAAATGCCTGTGCAGAGACATTTACATATTTTCAGTTGCCTGGTATTCTGAAAACCAGATCTTTCTGCCTCAGCTGCTCCAGAGAGGAAACATCTTTTAAATGGGGGAGACACACAGAGAAGGGAGAAGGAATAGAGCAGGTGTCAGCTTCTTAATAAGACTAATATTTTTAGTCCCACCTATATTCTTGCTTTCAGACGTACTCAGTGTTTCCAATTCCTGAGCCTTCCTGACATTTCATGGGACAAAATTAGCCTGCTTCTGTTCCCTACTATCAGCTTGATGTTCTTAACTTGCTATGGTTTTGTCATTTTCTACCACAATTTGTTTTGGCCTCTCTGTGTTTGTTTTATTTTCTCTTGTTTTTGTGGAATTTTGGGAGGGAGTGAATGTAAAAATGGTATGTTGAATCTGGCATGCTTAACTGGAAAAAATTAATTATGAAATAGGTCAGACCTATAGTAAAAATCCCTAGAAGATACTCATGTGTCTGCTAGATTTAACAGATGTTAACATTTTATATTGGCTTTTTTAAAAAAGAAATGGGCACATGAAACAATATTCAGATAATGTACTGTTGTGAAGTACATTAATGTGAAGTTGTATACCTGACACCTATATAATTTTATTAACCAGTGTCAACCCAATAAATTCAATAAAAAGGTAAAAAAAAAAAAAGGAACGGAAAAAAATTGTCTGATTCACTATAAAGTACTCTCTCCTATCTATCCTTTGCCCTAGATGTAACTAACCATTCTCTTAATGTGATGGTGTATGTAATTTAATTGTATATGAATTCATAACAACACATAGTTTTTATTTTTGTGTTAAAAAGTTAACAAATGATACCATACATTCTATCCTATTGCAGCTTTTTCACTAATCATTTTGAATTTGAATATTAAACATTTTGATAGAGATTTTTATTAACCTCATTACCTATTTATATATTAGTGGACAATAATTATATTTTAATGGATAATACTGTTCCTGTCACTTAATTTCAGTTTGGGTTCTTCCTCTATCACTCTACTAAAAGTACTCTTTTCTTACTTTATAGAAAAAAGTCCCCTTCATGAAATTACGATTTGGACTTACCAAATATATTTTTGCAAATTACTGAGAAATAAGGAATACAAATTATTGATATTTAAACTTCTTTGATGCTGGCTTTGAAGTAGGCATGATATGAGTGTTTATAAGAAAATACTTTTGTAAAATTGGCCCTTTCCCTTTTTTTTTGTTTTAAGTTTTATTTAATAATACATGTATCTTATTTAAAAAGTTAAGCAGTTTTACAGGGCCTAAAAAACAGTAATCTCTTGCTGTAGCCTCACTTTTTCTGGCCTAGAGGTAATCACTTTCTATTCTATCTGATTCCTCTCACCTCAGCTTTTACTTTCCTTTGTTTAAAAAAGGATTTTTTAATTCTTTCCATGCTTTTGTAATTATTTTTGAATTATAGTGTTTTATATTTATGTTATTGGGACTATGTAAATATTGTTTTACAAGAGGCACACTGGTATGTTGCAAGAATTTTTAAAACATGTAATACGTGACTATTTAGTCAGGGACACTGACCTCTTTTTTTCTTAGATCATCAAGTAAAAAAATGACAACACCCAACACAACTTAGCCATCTAGTGTGAGTGAATCAAAATTATATCTATATTTTTGTCAGGCAAAAAATACATTTTTTGGTGTGCTGCAGAATTTTAGTGATTAGTGTATGTGTGCCATGAGATGAAAGAGGTTGAAAATCACTGGTCTAAATGATTAATCCTGTTCTTATGTAAGCTGTTTACTACCTCCTATGGAAGGGTCTATTTGTCTGTTGACTGACTTCTATGGAAGGAAGAAGATTAGCTTTTTTACTCGTAATGCTTTTCCAGTTGTTTTTGAGTTAGTACTGTGTATTTGTTATTGGAACTATGTAAATATTCTGCACTGCTAAGCCAGGTAGTATACTGTAGTTACACTTTTTGACTTACATGATTTCTTGCATTCCTGTGTTTAGTAGTTGCCAAGTTTGCATGCGTGCGTATTGAGCTCCTGTCAATATTTATTATAATCCCTTTAAGAGAGTAAAACATTTTCCTTTAAATCAAATGTAAACTTACATGTTTAGGACTCCTGCCCCCGCCCTGCCCTGCCCTACCACCGAAAACTAGGTATCTTACTAGAGCCCTTTTATTCTCTTGGTTGCTGTCTCAACTACTAGTGTTCTTGGGGTCAGTACACAGTGATCATCCTTGGATCTTTCTTCCCATCATGCTGGGGATTGTCTTTAAACATGAAATTCTTTACCTAGAATGCTTTAATTTCTCTTTTTCTGTTTTTAATGTCTGAATTCTTAACGTTCCAGTCTTTGCTTAAAAATTACCTGTTCAGAGAGTCTCTTCCTGACTTCCCATTCTAAGGTGGGTTATGCTTATTTTGATACACAAATATATTCTACTTGGTTTCTTTTTGGCATTTATCAAAATATGTATGAGTATTGCTTATTTACAGCTTTTTCTTCCTTCACTATACTAATACATTTCATGAGGTGGGGACTGTTGCTATTTCATTCACCATGGTCTATAGCATATATAGTGCTCAACAAATATTAAATGAATGTATTCATGATGACTCAGTGAAGATTGAAATGCCATGGGTTATATTATCTTGTTGGATTTCGTCTAACATGGAATTGGCACACTGTGGCCCAGTGTGCCAAACCTTGACCAGCTGGTCTTTTTGTAACATGACCATGCTCATTTGTTTGCATATTGTCAATGTGGGCCTTTCAAGATAAAGTGGCAGAGCTGCCTAGTTGTGAAAGCGACTCTGTGGCCTGCAGAGCCTAAAATATTCCCTTTCTGGCCCTTTACAGAACGTTTTGCTGATTCCTGATTTAGTACAATGAAACATTTTACATTAAAAGGCTTATTTGGACCATTAGCCAACTGCCAACTTTATTTCTTTTTTTTTAAACAAAGAGTTTTTTTTAAAACGATTTTATTTATTTATTTTAGACAGAGGGGAAGGGAGGGAGAAAGAGGAGGAGAGAAACATCAATGTGTGGTTGCCTCTCATGCATCCCCTGCTGGGACCTGGCCTATAACCCAGGCATGTGCCCTGACTGGGAATCGAAGTGGCGACCCTTTGGTTCACAGGCTGGCTCTCAATCCATTGAGCCACACCAGTCAGGGCTCTCTTTTGGATTTAACTTTACATTTCTTCGTAGTAATAGTAGTAGTAGTAGTAGTAGTAGTAGTAGTAGTAGTAGTAGTAGTAGTAGTAATCACATACAAAATGCCAGTATATATCAGTCAGGGTCCAATCAGGGAAGTTAAGAGGGAATTTAATAAAGAGAAGTAATTACACATATATTGAAAGAGCAAAAAGGAAATCCGGAGGACACCCAGAAAATATGATGACAATGATGATAATTGCAGCTAACATCCATTCTCCCTTAAGTGTGGGGGAACAAAAGAAAGAGGGTTGTCAGAATCTAATCATTTACAGGTGGGCCTGTGTGAAGGAAACTAGGACTTCAAGGAAGTGATGCAGCCTGGCTAATGCTAGTACCTCTAAGACAGGTATCGTGAGATAGGTTCTTAGAAGCTGCAGCCTGGAATCAGTGCTGCTGCTGAGTGTTACTCTGAGATACAGCAAGCTAACAAGTCCTTGGTCTCCTCCTACCTTCCAGTCTTTTTCTAGTGCTGTGTACGGCACTGGAAGGGGATCTTAACAGGAACCAGCTGGAAATGAAAAATGTAGCTTGCAGAGTCCTAGCCCCACCATTGCAAAGCATAGAACAGAAGGGTGGGTTTGAAGTTAAGAGACAATACCAGAGTAACTGCAAAGTGTCTTCTTTTTTTCTGCTCAGAATTACATATATTAAAAAATTTATTCTTATGCCCAAATGAATCATTCATTAAATAAACCAAGATTTATTTTTTGGGGTGAAAGCAAAAAAATAATAAATTACCTGAAATATTTTCATTTGTAAATCTAGGCATATTTTGGTGAAGTGTTGGTTGACTTTAACATTGGTTTAGTGTTATTTTTTCATAATTTTAAAAATTATTTTTTCTACTTTATTTTAGTATCAGATATAGAAGGTGGTGATGGACTGCAGCTCAGAAAGGAACATACGCTCAGAATATTTGCTTATATCAATTCCTGGACACAGAGGTATGTATCCTTAAGTATTTTGAAGACTAACTTTGTGAGTTATATTTTAAATTTGCTTTGTTTGTCATCAAGTTTTCCTTTTAGGATGTTGGTTTTTATACCTTTAGTGATGAAATGCCAGTTTATCAATATTTATTAAATTTTCCCTTCTTACTTACTTGTGGGGTCATTTAAGGTTTTGTTTTTAAAACATAAGAATAAAAATTTCTTTCTTTAATCCCTTCCTCATTATTGAGAAACCTAGGCATGATCAAAATTCTAAAAGCAATTATTTTGAGAGATTAAAGAATTGTTACGGTATAGCTAGGGACCTATAACAAACTTAATCTTTTAAAAAAAATCACTATGGTGGTAGAGAACACTTCTGGAAATCACTTGCTAATTTGTTCTTTTTCCAAAATATTTATGTATCCATTTAAAAGTAATACATATATTGAGAATATAGAGAATAAAACTTTAGGGAACACAATCATTAATATAATCAGTTTGTTTTGAAGATTTGCAAATTTCTGTTCCTCAGCATGATTTTAGTTGGTCATGCATAAATGTTCTTTTGTGTGCCTGTCCTGTTTAAACTCCTTAGTTCTTCTAAAGTTTTTATAGTTAAAGAATATTTAAAACATTGTGTGCAATCATTAATGAACATGTTAAATACAGTGATAACATAAATGAATGTCCTGAGACACAGACTAGCTGATAATAGTTTATCAGAATAGTTTAATTTCAAAAAGCATTTCGTGTGCAGTAGCATCCCTTTTCCATATTTTTTGTCAATAAAATTGGTAAATTTGTTTCAAAAAAGATTGATTTTAGTTACTTAAAACTTTTGTGCCATCATTATTGACATCTCTTCTTAGTCTCAACGTGAATTTCTTTTGACTAAGTTTAGCAATGGTTGTTGTTGTTTCATTATGGGTTAAATAGATGATTGGCTATTTATAATACTAATTATTAATGAATTTAAAATTCACATTAATACCCTAGTTGTGACTGGCGTGGCTCAGTGGATAGAGTGCTGGCCTGCGAATCTAAAAGTCACCATTTCAGTTCCCATGTCTGGGTTGCTGACCAGGTCCCCAGTTGAGGGTGTGCGAGAGGCAACTGATCAATGTATCTCGTATCTCTCACACATTGATGTTTCTTTCTCTCTCTTTCTTCCTCCCTTCCTCTCTGTAAAAATAAGCAAATCTTTAAAATAATAGCCTAAAAGATTTGCAAAGAAATGTTACATTTGAGTCAGAATTTTGAATTTTTTGTAACTATAGTTAGGTGACAACATGTTATACTAATATAAAACCATACTTTTAATTTGAGGATTTATAGGTGGACCTGGGTGGGAGTTATAGTCTCCCATTGGTGGTCCACTTTTATCTTAGATGTATACTCTTAATCCCTGTATCAGGAATTTTTAACCTGAAGTCTTTGGACAGGAATAAAATTATAAAGGAAATTTTGATATGCACAATTTTAGGCAGTAACTTGTAGGTTTCATCAGAATATCAAAGTGTATTTGCCCCCAAACTGTTAGAGATACTCTGCCTTTATCTCATTCTTCTCCAGAGTGTAGTGGTTAAGAGTTTGGCCTTGGACTCACATAGATGTAGATTCCAGTCCTGCTTTATTACTTGTGTACTGGATGATTATGACAAATTAAATCACATATGTAAGCTCTAAGCTCTTTGTCATTTGTGATATGAGAATAATAAAGCTATTACTATCTTAGGTTATAAAGAAACAAAGTGCTTAGCATGGTAATCTGACAAAAGAATTTATTGAACATCTATTTCAGCCCTGGCTGGTGTGGCTCAGTGGATTGAGCGCCGGCCTGTGAACCTAAGGGTCGCTGGTTCAATTCCCAGTCAGGACACATGCCTGGGTTGGGGGCCAGGTCCCCAGTTTGGGGTGTGTGAGAGGCAACTGCACATTGATGTTTCTCTCTCTTCCCCTCCCTCTAGAAATAAAAAACAAAAACACCTATTTTAATTAAAGTTGTTAAAATGTATTTTAGAAAATGAAATGTATATTGAAGGGTATATAAGCTAAAGTGTGAAAAAGCTGAACTAGAAACACTTAATATTTATAATTCTACTCACATGCTGTTAAGTCATGAGCAGTTTTTAATTGGTAGTAAAAAGTACCAAAAACTAGACCATTACACTCTATCATGCTGATTGATATAAGAGAGAAGTGACAGTAACACATCCAGTTGGATCCCAGTGCTTTGTAGTAAAAAATTTTGCCTATTCTTCTGTCCTTATTTCCACCCATATGTCCCAGTTTCTTTCTTGGGCATCAGAAAATATTGTTGCCTAGATTAAGATTGTGAATAAATGGCTACTAATAAAGCATAGTTAATTTCCAAAAAAGATTTTTAACTTGGGGGCTCATGACCACTGAAGTCCATAAATATATCTTAGTGCTCTAATGAACCCATGGCATTTCATACAAAATGTTCTTTATAGATTTTCTGGGAGAAAAATGGTAATATCTTTCATAAGATTATCAGTGGTCAAGAATAATTTTTTCTAATGTATTGACTATAGGTAAAGGAGAATGTTCACTTAAAAACAGTATGTTGGTAAGAATTTAACAATTTATGAGCATTACAAACATATTAATATTTTATATTATTTTTCCTCCTGTTTAAATGATGCACTTGTAAAAACCTCTGAGAAAATACAGAGAATCAGAATTTAAAAAAAGCGTGCCACCATCCAGAGTAAAAACTGCCAACTGTTTTGGTTTAACCTAGGTGTGAGATTGTGAACAGCACAGTTTAAGATTTTACTACATGTCTGTTGGGTAATTGATTTTTCACGTACAGTCTACTGTGATCAGTCTTTCCATGTCATCATTTTAAATTGCTGTATAACAGTTGTATAACTGTCACTCCTTTGTTTTGTCTTTAAGATTAGGAAAGTTAGTCATGTATGTTGGTTTAACAGATTATCATTATTTCCTATGTTAAAATTGATTTTAGAGAGAGAGGAAAAGGTTGGGGAGAGAAACATCAATTTGTTGTTCCAGTTATTTATGCATTCATTGGTTGAATCAAATACGTATCCTGACCAGGGATGGAATCCACAACCTTAGCCTATTGGGACAAGTGCCCTAACCAACTGAGCTGCCCAGCGAGGGTTTTGGTTTTTGTATTTTTTTGGTTTGTTTTTGTTTTTTAATTGATTTGAGAGAGAGACAGACAGACATCGATGATTTGTTGTTCCACTTATATCTTCATTGGTTGATTCTTGTAGGTGCCCTGACTGGGAATCAAACCTGCACCCCTTCTTAGTACTAATTCTTATGTTTTTATACATCATTAAATGATCTGTTATTCCGGCCTCTCCCTCCCCAACCTCCCCAATCTTCTTTGGTCTTTCCTATTCAATCTGTATTCATTTCTCACTAGGGTTACTAAACAGCTATCTTCTCTTCAGATCATCATTTAAATTTCTTTTGCTTTTCCATTGTATTGCATCTCCAGTTTCCTGGACTCCATGTTGTCATCTTTATTGCTTTACTTCTTTGTTCTGTCAGGAAGACATTTTTTCTGAGACAGGTACATGGGAAGCATATGCTTTTTAGACTTTGCTGGGCCTAAAAATGTCAGTTCTTCCCTTACTTTTATTGATAACATGTTGGATAAAGAATTCTAGGTGGAAATTATTGTCTGTCAGAACTTTGAAAATATTGCTGCACTGTATTACAGCTTCCAAAACTGCTTTGGAGAAGTACTAGCTATTTTTATTCCTGAGCTTTTCATTTTCATTCTTCACCCTTTCTGAAAGCTTTTAGCACCTTCGTACCTCAGTTTCAGAAAGTTCATGATGATGTATGTTTTGGTGGGCTTTTCAGTTCTGAAATTTGAAAAATTTTTCATAATTTCCTCATATCCATATTTTCTACTATGTCTTCTTGGAAATAATTATTAGTCAGATATTGTACCTTCTTGATGGTGGTTTACTTTTCTTTTCCTTCCTGTTATCTTCCTTTGTCTACTTCCAGAGAGATTTCTTCAGTTTTACCTTCTGAATCTTGTATTGAATTTTACAAATTGCTATAATTTTGTTTTTAAATTGTAAATGTTGTGTATGTAAAAACTATATATTATGTATTTGTACATTAAAGTTTTGTAACTTTAATGCATTTATTAATATTTTTGTTTCAGCAGTCTGTTATCTTTCATGTCTCTGAGGATATCAATTAATTAAACCCTTTTTTTTTTTTTTAAACTTCCTGCATTTTATCTACTTCCTCTGAATTTCTTTTCACTCTTTGTTTCGATCAGCCTTTGGTGATGCAGCTTTTTCTGGAAAGTCTTAACTATCCTTTTATGGTTAAGAGAGGGCACTGAAGGATGGTTTGGAAGTTCTTTGTGAATGGGGCATTTCAGATGTTGGCCTCTACTTTATGACGGTAAAATGGTGAGCAGGTTTTAGGGATAAATGAACTTTTCTCTTAGATTGTTCACATTTTCTAAGAGAGATGTCTTTAAATCTTTGGTTTTGAGATATGTTAGTCTGGTTGTTGGGCAGGGTGTAGGGTACTTGGGAAGCTTCACCACTCAGTCATTTCATTTAATTCTCTTGCTTTTAATTTCTTATATTATCCCTGCCTCCTTCAGTATCTGGTGTTCCTGAGTTTATCTTGTTCACTTTATGTAGAGGAAAAACTTGTTTCCCTGGGTCAAGTAGGAATAGTATCCCAGTTGGGATGGGAACCTGCAGGTTTTAACTGTACCTTTCATTTAGTCCTCTTTTTTTTTTTTTGGTCCCATGTTTCATCTCTGCCTTCAGAAGTATCTGATAATCTTGAGTCCTGAGCCTTTCCAGTTTTCTGTGGGGATCTTTCTTTTTGCTGATATATCTATCCTTCTGTAGCCCCTTCCAATTTTATTTCTTCTACTCTGTTATTTACTGTACCACCCTTTTCTAACCTGTCCTCTTTTCTTTTGTGATCTCTTCCCTTACAGAGTTTGTCTCTTTTTTCTTTCCTTTTGCTTTTTGCTATATTCATAGTGGGGATTAGAACAGAGAAGAAATAAATTGATGTGTAAAATCAAGCTGGGCTTAATTGAAAGTGATGTTATTATTTAAAAACAAACACTTCTTCCCCTTGCTCTGTGGGCAGGGCATATAGAGAAATGCTATATTGAGAATTCAGATAGTTAGACTTCTCAAAATTTATGTACCATATGATAATTTTAGAAGGGAGTGTGTGTTTGTGTATCTTAGACTCTCAACTCTCCTTGAACTTACATATTTTATGTGTGTAAGGACCTAGATCCAGCTTCCCATTACTTGGTTTATATATCATTTTTGTCTTTTGAGATTAGTTTCCTACTCAGGAATCAAACAGTTTAATGCTCATTTCCTGACAATGAATTTTTAAAGTAAATTTGATTGCCTCTTTGGCTCTCCTGACCCAAATCTGACTTCAGGGTTTTTTTGGGGGGTTGGGGGAAATTCAGAGTCCATTTTCACAAAAGAAAGATACTCCAAAATATCCTTCTCTTTGAACTTGTTTTTCTTAAACCTAAAGGAAGAAGCTATTCATCAGACAAAGTATTTTTCTTCTTGTATAAATTGTGATATTAGAGAATTTTAAAACTAGAGGAGGCCTTAGAGGTAAAATTCCTTTCATTTTGCCACTGATAAAACAGGTGTGATGTATCATTTATTTCTGTGTAACAAATTACTCCAAAAGTGGTGTCTTAAGACAATAGTAAACATTAATTGTCCTCAGAGTTTGTATGGATAGGAATTTGGGAGTGGTTTTAGCTGGTAGGTTCTGGTTTTGATTTCTCATAAGATTATACTCAAGATGTTGGTCAGGTTAGTCATCTGAACATTGTGTGGGGCTTGAGGATATTCCAAGTTTGCTCACTTACATGGTTGGCAAGTTGGTGCTTGTTGTTAGTATTGTTAGTATTCGTTTTTTTTTCCTTATGCAGACCTCTCCATGAACTCCTTGAGTGTCTTACAACATGATAGATGGCTTCCCACAGAGTGAATGATCCAAAAGAAAGCAATGCAGAAGTGGCAATGTCTTTTATGATCTAGTCTCAGGTGTCATACACCATCATTTCTACCACATTCCATTCATTAGAAGCCAGTCATTAAATGTGGTTCACATTCAAGGGAAGGAAAATTAGCCTTCACTCTTTAAAGGATGGAATATGTGGCCATACTTCAAATCTGCTATACCTGGAGAAATGTGATTATTTTTAGATGGTCATACAAGGAGTTGGTGATCTATCTGGACTATAATATAGATGTTTTGACTTGTTTTGATAATATAACTAAGTAATAGTTTTAAGTAGTAGTTGCTTAACTGTCATCCATTATTGGATGCAATTACTATAACCTGGTACTGGCCTATCATTTACTTACTAATTCACCAGAACCTTTAGATTTTTTAGCATGTGCTAGGCATTGTGCTACTAATGGAACTTTCTGAGAAAACTAGACTTGTGTGTAATAATTACTGACTCTTATTGTGTACATGTATTTTTATCTTATATGGATTTTAATGTGTATTTGTGTGTGTGTGGTATTCCTAAATTCTGCCAAATAGGGTAGGAATGCCCCTCCGAAGTAGATTTCAGGCAAATTATTAATTTTAAAATGTAGGTTTTTTTAATTAATCGACAACAAAACCACTTATGTAAAATAAGCAGCTTTACTAGAGAGGTATTTAATTATGGCCAGTATTCTGGTATTTACTAAAAACATATATTGAGTACTTGGTACTTAGAGAAGCAAAGATATATACCACAGTTCTTATTCTTAAATAGTTCTTTGTGTAGAAGAACAGATAAATGCATACAGATGAAAGTCAGCCTGATATGGTGATTTTTTAAAAAATGGAAGTACTGGTTTTTGGTGCGATGCTATGTGTGTAAGTTATTATGGTGCAACTTCATCAGGAAGGAGGAATTTAAAAAAACATTCGAATAAAAGTATTTTAGAATTTGCTTATTTTTTTATATTACTTTGTTAGATATAATTGTTATTTCTCTAGGAAACATTAATTTATTGATTTTTTTTCTCTTATAGGCAATGTCTGTGCTGCTTCAAGGAATATAAGCATTTGGAGATTTTTAACCAAGTAGTATGTGCACTTATTAACTTAGTGATTGCCCAAGTTCAAGTGCTCCGGGACCAGCTTTGTAAACATTGTACTACTATTAACATAGATTCCACGTGGCAAGATGAGAGTAATCAAGAGGAAGAACCACTGAATACAGAAAAAGAGTGCAATGAAGGAAGTACAGAAAGACAAAAATCAATAGAAAAAAAATCAAACTCTACAAGAATTTGTAATCTGACTGAGGAGAGTTCTGATCCTTTTAGTTTATGGAGTACAGATGAGAAGGAAAAACTCTTACTATGTGTGGCAAAAATTTTTCAAATTCAGTTTCCCTTATATACTGCGTACAAGCATAATACTCATCCTACTATAGAGGTATGTAAAAATAGGTATGGCAGTTTCTAACTTAGAATAAATATACAGACACTTACTATTGCTGAAAAAATTGATAGAAATCACTAACAAAAATAATTCCAGTTTTCTCTAGACTACTCCTGTAATAACTTGTATTGAACTTTTGTTCAGCATAGTTCTATGAAGGGAGGGATTTATAAATTGAACTCATAAAGACTGAACTATTTGTTAGTGATCTAAACATTTTGTTGATGTAGATCTATGCTCTACTTATTTTACTCTTTCAAAAGGTAATGATTGAGGACAAACACATAGAATTTTGAATTTCATTCTTAGACACACAGGTAATATAATTTGAAATTTCCTTCATAAAAAAAAGCTTAAATTATCTGTAATAGTAGTATTACATACTGTAATAGTAGTATTAAATAGTATTATTAGACTATTTAATAATTTAGTATTAAATAGTCTAATACTACTATTAAATAGTAGTCTTTTTTGTGTTAAGTCAAGGTACTTAACTCATTAGTAATATTTTTACAAGCCTTCCTACAAGTTCAGTAACCCATCTTAGATTTATTTAGATAATGGCATTTCTTTCTAAATATAGTAAGAATTGAGACAGTTATGTGGTAATGTATAATAGCAGTGGGTTAAAACAATGGTTATTATTTTTCATGATTCTGTGAGTTGGTCTGGCAATTCCTTTGGTAGATTTGTGTGGCCTCGTTTATTCAGCTTCATTTACTTTGAGTGTTTGATGGGTTTGAAGGTCTAACATGGACTCACTCACATCTGAAAGTTGGTGTTGGCTGTTTAGAGCATCTTAGATTTTTTCCACATCACCTTTCATTCTCCAACTAGGATAGACTAGCTCCCTTATATGGTAATCTTAGCATTGATCCAGGAAGGCAAAGGTAGAAGCTGTAAAGCCTTTTAACATCTAGCCTCTGAAACCACACAGCATCAATAGTGTCACATTAAGTTGGTTGATGCAATTCACAAGGGCAGTCCAGATAAAAAGTGGTATGGGGTAGATTTCATCTCTGGGTTGGAGGAGAGATAAAGTTTCATTTTAAACTTTAAAGTACATTTTGTTTCCTGTGCATTCTGGCATGGGAAGAATTGTGGCCATTAACAAATCTATGGCATACTTAAAAAAAAAAAGTCTACTTTCTCAGCTGTTTGTTCTGTAACCTTCATACTGATTTCTTTCAGCTTCTTTATCTAGAAAAAAAATAGTCCTTTACTGAAAATATTTTCACATTGAATTGAGACTATTGAAAAATATAGCCTGGGAGGTGGGTCTTTTTCCTATTAGAATGAATTCCCCATAGGAATATTTTAAATCAGATTGTGCTCTATCTTCTAGAATTCTTAGTCTATTATCTTGCCATATAGAAATCTTTTAATGAATTGTTTACATGACATAAGGTATTTATTAAACATTTCTAAAAGTGTCATCTCAGAATCATGTTACAACAAAAAGGGGATCCGTTTGTGCATGTCTGCTGAATTTAATCTTCACACCATATGAATAGGGTTTTAATGTCTTAAATTGATAATTGAAAGATGCTAAATATAGTTTGGTTAGGGACCTAGGTAAGATATGTGAAATACATGCAATGTTTTTTAGAAATTTTTTCCCAGTTAAAAATCTCTTAACAGTAGAACTGTAGCAGTACTAAATCTCCTGTTTTGTTTCTAAAATCAGTTTGCTCATCAGTTATTTTTTTAATGATTTTAAAAAATGGTTATCTCCAAATATAGGCCTAGTCACACTCCCCTATATTTTCCCTTTTGGAGTAAAGTGCCTCATTACTGTTCTGAAGGATCATTCCATGTGACTACTCTGTCAGAAGCACTGGTTCATAAGGTCTTTGTGGTAAAATTCTAATACAAAAACATCCTTAGAAATAATAAAGGAGGAATCTCATGTAGAACTTTGTATTCTTATACAGAACTTTAGTCACATACAGAATTTATATGTCCTTTTTTAATGTTCTATTCATAATGGTTGTTTCCCAAGTTTCTAATGTTAGTAAAGACCTGTTACAAATATCCTAAAATTTCTAGTTTTTGTCCTAGTGGCCATGTAAATAATATGTTAAAAGATGTTTCAGAGGTGGGGGGGCGGGTAAGGGGGGAGAGAGAGACACAGACTTGATTTATTATTCCACTTATTTATACATTGGTTGATTCCAGTATGTGCCTTGACTGGGGATGGACCCTGAAACCTTGGTGCATGAGAGGGATGCTCCAACCAACTAAACTACTGGCTAGGGCCTTTGTATAGAGATGTTTTTAAAACAGATTTTTTAAATTTATTTTTAGAGAGAGGGGAAGGCAGGGAGAAAGACAGAGAAACATTGAAATGTGAGAAAAACATTGATCTGTTGCCTCTTGCACACGCCCCAGTGGGGGATGGGGCCTTCAACCCAGGCATGTGCCCTGACTGTGAATTGAACCAGTGACCTTTCCCTTTGCCAGACCATGTCAGCGCTAAACTCGTGGTTTTCATTTGCATTTCTCTGATGATTAGTGACGTGAGCATCTTTTCATATGTCTGTTGGCCATCGGTAGTTCCTCTTTGGAGAAGTGTCTGTTCAGGTCCTTTGCCCATTTTTTAATTGGGTTGTTTTTTTTTTTTGGTGTTGAGTTTTGTAATTTCTTTATAAATTTTGGATATGAACTCCTTATCAGATGTACCAGCAAATATGTTCTTCCATTCAGTGGAATGTCTTTTTATTTTGCTGACTTGTTTTTTTTGCTGTGTGAAACCGTTTTAGTTTGATATAGTCCCATTTGTTTATTTTTTCTTTTGTTTTCACTTGCCTTTATCACTATTCTGATAAAATATTGCTATGAGTATGTTTGAGATTTTGCTGCCTATGTTTTCTTCTAGGATTTTTATGGTTTTGGGTCTAACATTTAAGTCTGATCTATTTTTAATTTAGTCTTCTGTGTGGTGTAAGAAGGTGGTCTAGTTTCATTTTGCTGCATGTATTTGTCCAATTTTCCCAACGCCATTTATTGAATGAACTATCTTTAGACCATTGTATGTGCTTGTTCCCTCTCTTGAATATTAATTGACCGTAAAGGTGTGGATTTATTTCTGGACTCTGTATTCTGTTCCCCTGATCTATGTATCTGTTTTTATGCCAGTACTATGCTATTTTGATTACCATGGCCTTATAACATAGATTGATACTGGGTAGAGTGATTCCTCCAACTTTGTTTTTCTTTCTCAGGATCTCTGTTGCTCTGCAGGGCACTTTGTGGTTCCATAGAAATTTTTGAAATATTTGTTCTAGTTCTGTAAAATACATCATCTTGATAGGAATTGCATTGAATCTATAGATTGCTTTGGAGAGTATGGACATTTTAATGATCTTAAATCTTCCTATCTATGAATACAGTATGTGCTTCCATTTATCTGTATCTCCCTCAATTTCTTCAGTATCTCGTAATTTTCCTAGTACAGGTCTTTTACATCCTTGGTTAGGTTTATTCCTAGGTATTTTATTCTTTTTGAAGCAATTGTGAATGGGATTGTTTTCCTAATTTCCCTTTGTTAGTTCGTTATTGGCCTATGAAAATGCACCCGATTTCTGGGTATTAATTTTGTATTCTACTTTGCTGAATCCATTTATCAGTTCTAGTAGTTTCTTAGTGGAATCTTTGGGGTTCTATATGTGCAGTATCATGTCATCTGTAAATAAAGATAAGTTTTACTACTTTCCAATTTGAATGCCTTTTATTTTCTTGCGACTTTCCATTGAGATTTTTCTTTACCTTGTTTTAAATTAAAAAAGTTATGTGTTCTTTTAAAATCATTCTTTCTTTTATTCTTTTTAAAATTATTTCATTCATTTTTTTCAAGTGTACAATTTAGGAAGTATTAGTATATCCCCAAATTTGTATAACTATCACTACTATCTAATTTGAACTCCAGTGACTCCTTTTTAAGGGAAAATTTTATTCTGAACCTACAAGGCCTTTGATTCTTTATGGTTTGATCATGGAGTAACATTTGCTTAATTAGATACAGAATTACTTTCTAGTTATTAATTTATTCTGTTAGTTTTTTCTTTTAAAGAAATAGGCAAATTCCTATTTATTTGTAGAAATAGAGCGGCATCATCTTATTCAATGTGAAGTTTTGGGAAAGAACAAAAACTTTAAAACTTCCTGATAGGTTTCTTAAGGCCTTTTTAGGGATCATCTTTGTAAAATTAGAACTTTTACAAGAAAAGTTACATTGTTTTCACTTTTAGGAAGACTTCTTAGTGTTGTTACCTATAGGTTTATGTTAACTGTATATTACTTAAGTAATAACGCCTTAGGATTTTATCGTCATGTATACAGAGAAGAAATATAAAATGGTAAAGCAGTTCTTCTGAGCAGCCAAAATAGATGTAACCAAGTCTCTGAGTAACATTTTGCATATTAAAATAGAATTCTGTTAAGGAGATTTTTTGTGTCTGTATTAGACACTAGAAATCTTTTTTATTTTCTTTTTCTTTTTTTTTTTTTTGCAAATTCATTTATTAGGCCATCAGAACTTTGTATTTCAGCAGTTATGTTTTCTTTTTTTTTTTTATTGTTCAAGTACAGTTGTCTCTATATACCCCCACATTCCCCCCCACCCCAGCCATCCCCACCTTCCACATCTGATCCCACCCCCCCTGCCCCGCCCTTGGTTTTGTGCATGTGTCCTTTATAGTTGTTCTTGAAAACCCTTCACCCTTTCCCCCCCATTATCTCCTCCACCTCCCCTCTGGTTACTGTCAGTTGTTAATTTCAATTCTCTGGTTATGTTTTGATTGCTTGTTTGTTTTGTTGATTAGGTTCCCCTTATAGGTGAGATCATATGGTA
Organism: Desmodus rotundus; assembly: GCF_022682495.2. NCBI lineage: Eukaryota > Metazoa > Chordata > Mammalia > Chiroptera > Phyllostomidae > Desmodus > Desmodus rotundus. The sequence continues at coordinate 136,662,796 of NC_071391.1, read as the reverse complement.
TTTGTCTTTCACCACCTGGCATATTTCACTTAGCATAATGTTCTCCAGTCCCATCCATGCTGTCGCAAAGGATGGTACTGTTGCGTAGTATTCCATCGTGTAAATGTATCATAGTAGATGGAACTTACTTCTTTCTGCTGTGTAGTATTCTGTCATGTAAATGTACCATAGTTTTTTGATCCATTCATTTACTGATGGGCACTTAGTTTGCTTCCGGCATTTGGCTATTGTAAATTGTGCTGCTGTGAACATTGGGATGCATAGGTTCTTTTGGATTGGTGTTTTGGGGTTTTTAGGATATAATCGTAGCAGTGGAATTGCTGGATCAAAAGGCAGTTACATTTTTAGTTTTCTGAGGAAATTCTATGCTGTTTCCACAGTGACTGCACCAGTCTGCATTCCCACCAGCAGTGCATTAGGGTTACCTTTTCTCCACATCCTCTCCAGCACTTGTTGTTTATTGATTTGTTTATGATGCCCATTCTGACTGGTGTGAAGTACTATCTCATTGTGATTTTAATTTGCATCTTTCTGATGGCTAGTGATGCTGAGCATCTTTTTATAAAATGTCTGTGGGCTATAAGACACTAGAAATCTTGACTGCTATCTAATATTCCTAGCATGGTTCACACGGTCCATGAATCTGTATTTAATAGTACTAGAGGAGTTTGTATATTCAGGACTTTCTGAAGATGAAAGTTTTGTTGAGAAATAAATAAAGCTTTAACTGTGGCCCTGGTAGTAGAGGTTTGGGAAGTGGAGTAAGGAGTACACTTACTTTGACAAGTATTTTGTTCTCTTAGGACAGTTTTTAATTATTTTGAAATTTTCTGAGTTTCATATGATGTTCTCAGTTGTTTTGAAACTATTTCAGCAGGGCACCTTAAATACATAGAACAGGTAACAGGAACTATGAATGGGTGCCTTTGCAGGCTAACTTTTTTCAGATCATAATATCTTGGTTTCTCTTTATAAAGGGAATAACATTTTGTGTGTGACAAAGAAATACAGAGTATAGAAAATACAGACTTTAAAAAGCCTGAATATCTCCTTTCTCTATCCTGTCAAAAAAAAAATCATTGTTATGAAATTAGTTCACATATTTCTAAATAAAACAATTATAAAATTAAATCATTCATAACTTTTTTTTAAAAAATGTAATTTAAGATGTTATCTTTGTATGGGTCCACCTTATTTTTAACAGCTCTTTAAAGGTATAACGTATCATAAATATTACAACTTAAAATGTAAAATTTAATCATTTAGTGAATTTAAAGAGTTGTGCAACCATTACCACACTCCATTTCCATTATCCCAAAAAAGATCCCTCATGTCATTTCACTTTGTTGTTTTTGAAGGATGCCACTGTGTATTTACCTATCCTATTGATACTAAGTTGTTTCTTATTTTGAGATGTTGTGCATAATTTCAGTGAGCCACATTATACATACATTTTCTAAAACTTCTTTTATTAGTTGTTTAGGATAAGAAACCAGAAAATGAATTGCTGGATCAAAGGGAATGTGCATTTTAAATGCTGATGGATATTGCCAAATTGTCCTCCAGCAAGGTTATACCAGCTTATACTCTCACCAACAATGGATAAGTGTGCTTTTAGATACTTTAGATTTTATGTATGGAAAGCACATTGTATTTGTTTGAGTATACCTTTAGAGGATTCCAGAGGACAGTTTCAAAATCATTTAACTGAGCTGGATATTTTTAGAAGAATTACTCCAATTCTTAAAGGAGAGGTTTTTGTTTAAGAAGGCAAAGTAATGTAGTTCATAATATAGAAAGACTTCTTTGGAGAAGAGTTAACATATACTTTAGAATTGAATCATATTAGCTTTTTTAGGAATACTACAGTTTATGATGAGAAGCAATTGCAAAATCTGTTTGAGTTTTTATAAAATTAGCCTGTAGAAAATTGTGTGTTAAAGGTTGTCATTGAGTAGTTTGACTGAATTGTATTTACTTTTTTTTTTCCCTCAGGATATTTCAACCCAAGAAAGCAACATATTAGGAGCATTCTGTGATATGAATGTAAGTGTATGCTTTTTTTCATTCTCAGGTTTATGAAAAAGCCTTCGTGTTTTTTTTTTCCCTCATGTATGTCTTGAATTTATGTCTGATAAGTATCTTTATGGTATTGGTAATAAAATAAAAATTATTTCTGATTAAGTTTTAAAATAATTAATTTTTTCCCCTCAGGATGTAGAAGTACCATTGCATTTGCTTCGTTATGTATGTTTGTTTTGTGGGAAAAATGGCCTTTCTCTCATGAAGGATTGCTTTGAATATGGAACTCCTGAAACTTTGCCATTTCTTATAGCACATGCATTTATTACGGTTGTATCTAATGTAAGTATTATTTGGAATTGTTTTTAATCTTGGGAACAATCTTGGTACATAATAACATGAATTCATGTCCAGAACAGGCAGGTTTTGAGTGATTTGCATGTATAATAATTTTTTTCTGGATTATATTTTGAAAAAAATTTAAGTGTAGGAAACTTAATGTCTTCATTATAATAAAATTGAATTTGTATAAATTAGTGAATTTAAGTTGAATAGATAAGTTTAGCCATTTACCTCTTGTCTAAAATAAGAATAGGTAGCTATACACAAAAGTTGATTTTAACTTTTCTTGCCTGGGATTTTTTTTATTGGGATATTTTTGCCTTCTTAAGAGTTTTTGGTTACTTAAATAATGGTTAGCCTGGGGTACTATTACAGTGTACTTGACTTCCCTCTATATTGCAAGTAAAGTCCTAACATTTCATTTCCCTTTGTAAAGATAATTCTTTTATATGTTGTGGATGTCAGTTACTGTGAAGCACAGTAGGTATGGAAGCTCTTTTTGTAATCAAGGTTTCTGTGGGCCTGTATTTTACATTTTTCTGTCTAGAGTTTTTCTTAAAGGGTAAGTGACATTTAAAGCATTTGGAGTTTTGGCATGAGTTCTTTCTTTTTTTTTTTGAGTCTTGACCACCCTGCCTGAAGTTTATATGAAAACCAGTGGTTACTTGAAAGATTTTATTTATTTATTTATTTGTTTGTTTAATTTATAGAGGGAGAGAGAGAGGGAGAGAAATACCAATGTGTGGTTGTCACTCATGTGCTTCCTACTGGGGAACTGGCCCACAACCCAGGCATGTGCCCTGACTGGGAATCGAACCAGTGACCCTTTAGTTCACAGGCCGGTGCTCAGTCCACAGAGCCACACCAGCCAGGGCACATCTGAGAAAATTTAAGGCCTTTAAATTTCAGAATTTTCCAGCCACATACAAATTAATCGAGAATACAGTAGTTTCCTCTAGTGGTCCAATGTAAATTGCAAAACCTGGTCATTTCTTTATGTCTCATTTGTTTTCTTGAGACATAGGTAGCTTGCTTAGCCATGCTGTTTCAGCTTCAATAAGGCTAAAGATCCCTGTTTGGGAATCTGATTTTACATCAGCTTTTACACGGGGACGAAACCCCCCCTACATTTAAATAATGAAAAAAAATAGTAGATTTTAGGGCCATCATTTCCTTGGGAAAAAATAAACTCCATGAATTATAGACAGACACCTTTTAGGGGTAAGATAGGTAAGGACTGACTTACCTATCTTGCTGAGTACCTGTTTCTTCCACAATTAATTATAGTAAATCACATTTTGAGAAGAGAACATGTTATATTGTTTCCTGGGAACCAAACCATTCTGTTCATTTTCTACGGTGGTTTTCTTATTCTTAATGAGAAAAGGTGACTTTATCAGGTAGTGAGTGATACCTCCTAGAACCTGAACCTACAATCCAGAGCTTACAGCACAGAAAAACTCACTTTGCCCTGGGTCTGAATTACCAGCAAAGAAACAAAATTCTTACTTTATCAAGTTATAGTTGAAATCTGATAATGTTCTCAGCCTGTACATTTATTTTAATCTCAAAAACTTGCTTCAGAAGTTCTAAACTAACACTGTTTATCAGATTCCTCAATTTTGAACAAATAATTACTTCACTATTATATGGATCTAAGTAATAATGGCTGCAGTTGCAGGAGAAAAACGAAATTTTTTATATACTCCTATGTAGTTTTCTTACTTTTTGTTGGGCTTTAGGTTTTCAGCAAAAGCGGCTAACCAACATTTAGCATGGGTTAGAGAAGTAGAATGTAGAGTCCTCCTAGTTGTTTCTCTACTGAGATCCAGGGTGAGTTATGTTTGGTTTTAACTCATAGTATCCTATTGCAGCCCTTTGCCTGAGTTAGTCATCTCAGACATAATACCTTTTATTAATTTCAAAGTGACAAAATTAAGGACTTTTAATAAATAGTCCTCTGGAGTCATGGGATTTATTTTACTAACATGCGTGGAGAAGAAGTGCAAATGAGACTTAATAAAGAAACCTCATGAATTTATGCTTTAGAAAACAAATATGACAGATTATTAAGTAAGCTATGTAATCAGAGATGCAGACTTGTAGGGCTTATAGCAACAGATCAGTGGACACAATAACAGTTTCTGAACTCTGTGTCCTAAAACTACTTTTACAAAAACATTAATAAGGAGTATTTAACATCAGAACTTAAGATTATACATTTTCATGTAACTCCACACTAGACAAGGAGAATGGGTAGACAGTTCTGTGATGTTTTCATTTCTCTATTTCATCAAAACTAGCTTTGTGATATAGAACACTGCCTGTTTTTCTGCTATTGTAGGGGAGAAGGGAACATTTTTTCTCTTTACTGAGTTTTAAACATGTACTAAGGAAGGCCACTAGATTCATCACCAAGAGGGGGAAAGAGCAAACTATAAAAGCTCGAAAAAGAAAAAGGACATATACTATACGATTAATAGTATATGGGATTTGGTTCTTGTAATATTATGTATCTGTGGAATTTGGTTCTTGTAATGTTATGTATGTATAGTATTAAAGAATGTAGGTTTTATAGAGAAAAAATGCTAGATTTGCATTGTATATGCTATGTAATTTTGGTTATATTATTTTTATAAGCCTCACTTTTCTCATTTATCAGAATGGAAATATTAAGGACTCAGTAAATGGTAGCTCTATTAAAATGTTTTCCTTCCAGTGCTGACATTTCTTTCTCACTTGTTTTTTTATTTAAATTTTTATTCTTTTGTGTCTTTGTTTATTCCCAAGTAAAAGGTATCATTGTCCGTATTTTCATTTTCATACTCTCTAAGGTATCTTGTATATAATTGAATATTTTAACCTTTAAGAAATTTTGAAATATAATTGTCATAAAGTATACAAAATGATAACATATGTTATAGTGATTTATCAAAGTGAATACCCCATTTACCCACTACTCATACCAAGAAACAAAACATTAATTCCCCAGAAGTCTTTCTATGATTCCTCCAAGTCCCTATCCCATCTTTTTGCCCTTAAAGGTAAAGACAGTTCATATTTTTATGGTGATCACTTTTCCTGCTTTTCTTGTTTTATCACCTAAGCTGATATTCCTGAACACTATGATTTAGTTTTACCTACTTTGTTAATAACCATGTAAATCGAATTACATGCTATACATCCGTTCATATCTGGCTGCTTTTGTTTAAGGTTGAGATTTATATTGCATATAGTTCTAATCTGCTCATTTTTACTGTTATGTAATACTTCTTTTAAAAATATACCAACATTGCCCTGACTGGCATGTCTCAGTAGGTTGGGTGTCATCCCACATGCCAAAGAGTCATTGGTTAGAATTGGGCCGGGTCTTTGGTTGGGGGCGTGTGAGAGGTGGCTGATTGATGTTTCTCTCCCTTTCTTCCTCCCTTCCCCTTTGTCTAAAAATAAATAATGAAATCTTTAATTTTTTTTTTTTAGATTTATTTTTATAGAGAAGGGAAGGGAAAGAAAAAGAAAGGGAGAGAAACATCAATGTGTGGTTTCCCTCGCATGCCTCTTGCTGGGGACCTGGTCTGCAACCCAGGCATGCATGTGTCTTGACTGGGAATTGAACCGTGACCTTTTGGTTTGCAGGCCCAAGCTCAATCCACTGAGCTACACCAGCCAGGGCATAATAAAATCTTAAAAAAACAAAAACAACATTGATTTTTACTGATGGTGAACGTGTAGGCTGTTACAATGAATGTGGTATCAGCCTTCTTTGATGTGTCTTTTGGTGTACATGTGTGTGCATTTTATTTGGATGCATAACCTAGAAGTGGACTTTTTCTATCATATATTCTTATGCATTAATGCTAAAGTTTTCCTAAGTGATTGTATTAATATACACTCCCCCCACCCCCCAGGAATATCAAAGTTCCCATTGCTCCATATCCTTGCAAACACCTGCTATTTTAATTCTTAGAGATTTCTGATAGAAGTTATAGTAGTATCTCATTGTTTTGTTTTATATTTTTAATAAATGGTGAGGTTGAGCACCATTTCACAGGCATAGTAGCTACTTGGATATTTTTTGAGAAGTACCTGTTTAAATTTTTTACCTGTTTTAAAATCAAATTTTCTTTTTCTTACTGATAATATGGAGATTCTTTATATGTTTTGGATATAGATCTTTTGTCTGACGTACATGTATTGTTGATACCTTCCATTCTGTAGATTTTTATTCTCTTGTGTATTTTTAAGAGCTATTATTAATCAAACTTAACAGTGTATAATTTATCCAATTTTTTTATGGTTAATGTGTTGTTTATGGTTATAGAAGTCTTTCTTACTGTAAGGTCATGAAGGTATTTTCCTGCATTCTAGAAGTTTCATTGTTTTATTTTAAAATTTAATTATTTTTATATTTATTATATTTTAATTTTCATGTTTTAATCTACAGTTCAGTTGGAATTGTTTTTTGTGAATGGTGTGGGTAAGGAATCAAGATTCATTTTCATTTTGACATAGACGACCACTCATGCTAACACTATAGCAAAGACAGTGCTTTTCTGTTTTCTCTATGGTATCATTTTTGTCATGTATCTGGATTCTTTAGTGTATTCCATCAGTTTATTTTGCTTAATCTCGTGTTATTTGTTTACCATCTTAATTTCTTGAGCTTTATAAGAACGGTTGTTATCTTGTGAACCAAGTTCTACCTCCCTTTCTTATAATTGACATATAACATAATACTAGTTTGTGTGTACAATATGATTTGATATTTGTATATATTGCAAAATGATCACTACAGTAAGTCTAGTTAACATTTGACACCATTCATAGTTGACAAGTTTTTTTTTCTTGTGGTGAGAACTTTTTTTTAAGAACTACTGTTCTCTTAACCACTTTCAAATACAAAATACAATATTATTAACTATAGTCACCATGCTGTATGTTATACCTCAGTTCTCTGTCATTATTAGTGTTTTGTCTATTCTTGGAGCTTTGCATTTGGAATCAGAGTCTAAAGTTCCTGCACATAAACTTTTTTGGGTTGCATAGAATGTGTAGATCAATTTGAGGAGAACTGTCATTTCTGCAATATTGAATCTTCTAATTTATAAATATGGTAAATTGTGTTTTTATTTCCATGTTCTTTAATTTGTCTCATAATTTTCTGTTCTATGTAGAGGTATTGTCATATGTTTTAGGTTATTCCTAGTTATATGCTGTTTTTTGATGTTGTAAAGGTAATATTTTTAAAAACATTATTTAGTATTTGTTTCTGGTAGAGAAGAAATATATTTATGTATATGTATAATAGAGTTTTTGTGTGAATGTGTGTACATGTATATTTCTTTCTATTTTTTAAATAACAGTCTTGCTAAAATGGTTAATTCTAACACACCTGAAAATTATTTTGGATTTTCTACTTATATAATCATATCTCAAAGTAATCTTGATTTTAATTCTTCCTTTCTAGTCCTATGCTTTTCATTGAGTTTCTTGCTTATTGTACTGTCTAGGCCCATGAGTTCAAGTTGAATTGAAAGCATTCTTGTTTTGTTCCTTGTCTTAGGAAGAAAAGTTTTTACATTTCATCATTAGTATAGTATTCTGTATAGGACTTAATGTAGATATCTTTGATTAGATTAGAGTGAAGCCTTACATTCTGTATTTGCAAATTTGTTTTTAATTTGTATCTTTTGCCTTTGTCCAGGCTTAGTATGAACAACTTGGCTTAGGATTTTTGTTGTTATATTTAAACCACTACTTTTGAGAATAATACTACAATGTAAGCACATTAGATTTAGAAATGGGTTGGAATATGGTGCAGATAAGATTGGAGCACTTACAGTAAGAGCTTAATTCAGTAAATGGTTGTTGATATTGTAATCAATATGTGACTCTATAAAATATATTTGTCTTGATATTGAAGTGACTAGAAATCTGTGGTAATTTGATATTTTTTTAGAAAGAATGATGAGATGCTTTATTAAAAACAGATGCTTTATTAAAAAACTAGTGCTGTAATATTTGGGTTGGTACGATAATACTTGGATAGATGGTTCTTTTCAGCAAGAAGGTAATATTCTTCAGATTGATTTTATGTGTGTGTGTATATATAAAAAAAGTATGTAGGCTAAATTACTTGATATGTGTATAATACTATTTATTAGTTTATCCTTTTTAAAATAGATAAAATGTATGTAGTTTTAGAGGCATACATAGAATGCCTAAATGTTCTTGTTTTTAATTAAAGTGAAAGACATATGTATTCACATGTTCATTATACATTAATACTATCTTTTATGTGTTTTTATAGATTAGAATATGGCTACATATTCCTGCTGTCATGCAGCACATCATCCCTTTTAGGACCTATGTTATCAGGTATGTTTATGAAGTCTTTTCTGCCTGACTATTAATATAATACATTTAAACAATTTATGACATAGTACAGAATTATATTCTTTTAAAGCCCCTTATACTCACATTCTCTAGAGAAAATTATAGTATATAATTTAGTATTAGTATTAAGTTTGTAGTATTTTTCTTTTTAATATTCACTTGAGGATAGGTTTATTGATTAAATAGAGAGGAAGAGAGAGAGAAAAAGAAACATTGATATGAGAGAGAAACATTGATCAGTTGCCTCCTGGATGTGCCTGGGCCAGGGATGGAACCTACAGCCTAGGTATGTGCCCTGACTGGGGATCGAGCCCCAGTCTTTTTGGTTATGGGACGAGGCTCCAACCAGCTGAGCCCACCCCTCCCCGTCAGGGTAATATTTTTTATGCATAAGTAGTTTATGTTTGCTTTAAAGCAGTTTATGTTGAACTTTTAAAATCCTGAGTATATAAAAAGAATTAAAGAGATTAACAATTGTTAACATGGTATTCCACTATATTCAGTCAACAGATACATAGTAATTATGTTCAAAGCACTGGAGATATAGCAGAGAAGAAATATTTCTCCTTTTGTGCAGTCTATAAAAATAAGTGATATGGTTTATCAGATAGTGGTTAGTATTAACAGAGAAAAATAGCAGAAAAGGGGGATTGAGTTCTAGAGGGTGGGTCAGAATTGTAAATATGGGAATAGAGAATGTCTCATTGAGGAGGAGATGACAGCTGAGTTTTGTAAGTCTCAGCCTAGCAAGGAAATCTATGCAGAGGATACAGAAGAATTGTATTGATTAGACTTAGAGTATGAACTGTTAAAAGTTCTAAGATTGTATTTCTTGGTAATGTTTATAAGATTTTTTATACTTTTTCTTATTTACTCACAAATATTTGAGTGCCTACTAATTTCTTACTATTGTTTGAGTTATTGGAGAAAGTGTCAGGAAAAGAAACAGATAGTGATGAATGTTATGCAAGTAAGTAACATGATAGAGAGGGAATATGTGGCCTTTCATAAACGTGACATGTGAAGAACATGAATTAGCTAATCAGATATTAATTAGAAGGACATATTCCAGGTAGAAGGAACATAGGGACTTAAGCTTTGAAGTTGGAAAGAATATGACATATTAAAGAAACTAGAAGCAGATCAATGTAGAACATAGTGTATAAGGGGGTATAATTATAATACGAGGTTGGATAAGCAGGGGCAGGTTATTCAGGACATTCAAGCTATTGTAAGGAATTTGTATTTAATTTTAACAATGGAAAACTATTGAAGGGTTTTAAGCAGAGGAGTCATAGCTTTTTTTAAAAGATCACTTTCAACAAGAGAAGGATGTCCACTCTCACCCCTCTTATTCAACATAATGGAAGTGCTAGCCAGAACAGTCAGGTAAGAGAAAGGAATAAAAGGCATCCAAATTGGGAATGAAGAAGTAAAAGTGGTACTTTTTGCAGATGATATGATTCTTTATGTAGAAAACCCTAAATAGCCACCCAAACTATTAGAAACAGTAAACAAACACAGTACAAGTTGCAGGATACAAAATCAATGTACAAAAATCACTGCATTCCTATTACTAACAAAATTTCAGAAGAATAAATGAAATAAATTCCTTTTACAATTATAACAAAAAGAATAAAATACCTGGGAATAAACTTAACAAAGTGAAAGACCTGTGTACTGAAAACTACAAAGCATTATTAAAAGAGATTGAAAAAGACACAATGAAATGGAAAAACATTCAGTGTTCATGAATGGGAGAAATAAACATAGTTAATTAAAATGGCCATATTACCCAAAGTAGTATACAAATATAATGTAATCCTTTTCAAAATTCCAATGATTTTTTTTTAAAGAAATAGAACAAAAAAATGATCAGATTTGTATGGAACCACAAAAGACCCTGCATAGCCATAGCAATCATGAGGGAAAAGAATGAGACCAGAGGTATCACACTACTGACTTCAGATGATACTAAAGAGCCACAATAATCAAAACAGCACATGGTATTGAAAGAAAAACACACAGACCAATGGGACAGACTTGAGAGCCCAGAAATAAAACCACATGTATATGGGCAAATTTTTGACAAAGGAGCCAAAAACATACAGCTGGGAAAAGAAAGCCTCTTCGATAAATGGTACTGGGAAAATTGGAAAGCCACATTCAAAAGAATGAAACTAGACTACACTTTGTCCCCATGCACAAAAATTAATTCAGAATGGATCAAAGACCCTACAAGATTGGAAACAATATGCTGCATAGAAGAAAACATAGTTACTGAACTTATGGAACTTGGGCTTAGAGAAAAGAATTTAAAAAATCTTCACCCGAGGACATTTTCTCATTGCTTTTAGAGAGAGAGAGGGAGAAACAAAGAGAAACATAATGTGAGAGAGAAACATTGATTGCCTTCTGGTAAGCACCCTGGGGATTGAACTTGCAACCAGGGGATGCACCCAGGAATTGAACCCATGACCATGACCTTTCGGTCTATGGAATGATGCTCCACCTAACTGAGCCACACTGGCTGGGGCAAGAGAAGATTTTATAAATTTGACCCCAAAGGCAAGGGAAGTAAAGGCGAAAATAAATGAGTGGGACTGTATCAAACTAAAAAGCTCTGCACAGTAAAAAATAACACCAACAAACCAAAAAGGCAACCAACCGAGTGGAAGAAGATATTTGCAAACAACAGCTCCAACAAGTGGTTAATTTCCAAAAATATAAAGAACTACAACTCAACACCAAACAAATGGTACAATTAAAAATGGGTGGAGAACCTGAACAGATACTTCTCCTGAGAAGACATACAAATGGCCAACAGATACATGGAAAGACATGTAACTTCACTAGCTATTAGGGAAATGCAAACCAAAACTACAAGATACTACCTCACACCTGTTAGAATAGCTGTCATCAACAAGCCAACTAACTAAATGTTGCAGAGGTTGTGGAGAAAAAGGAACACTCATTCACTGCTGGTAGGAATGTAAACTGGTGTAGCCTCTATGGAAAACAGTATGGAAGTTCCTAAAAAATTAAGAATAGAGTTACCACATGACCCAGCAATCCCCCTTCTGGCTATCTACCTGAAAAATTTGAAAACATTTATTCACAAAGATATATGCACCCCTGCCGAAGTGTCCTTTGATAGATGATTAAAGAAGATGTGGTATATATATACAGTGGAATACTATTCAACAATAGGAAAAGATGAAACATTGCCATTTGCAACAACATTGTTGGACCTTGTGAGTATTATGCTAAGCAAAATAGAAGGCTAAGAACCATATGAAATCACTCATATGTGGGATGTAAAACTGAAATTCATCAACACAGACAACAGGATGGTGATTCCCAGAGGCAGGGGGTAGGTAAGGGTAAAGGGAGCCAAATATATGGTGACAGAAGATGATTTGACTTTGGGTGGTGGGAACACAGTGCGAGATATAGATCATGTATCATAGAAATGTACACTTGAAACCTGTATAATCTTAATGACCAACATCACCCCAATACATTTAGTTAAAAAAAATTAAACATATAAAAGAGCACTTTGGTCTTTAATTGGATCATAAGTTATAGGGAGGTTAGAATAGAAGATAGGAGACCAATTGAAAGATTAATGCAGTAGTCCTGGAAAGAAATGATGGTTACTTGTACAAGGATTGATTTTGGTGATTTTGAAAATTGAATGGATATAAGGGAAAATGAAATTGACAAGATTGGTGATTGTAAAGTTTAAGGAAAAGGGTAGTATCATGGATGACATTTAACCCTCAATTTCTCTTTTGTGATACGGGTATTATTAACTGAGATGTGAAAGACTACAAGGACTACCTTTTGACACCCCTTTGGATAATTTAAGAGGCACTGGCAAATTGGGAGTATAAACCTGTAATTCAGAAAAACAACATTCATTTAGGAGTTGTTAACATAAAGGCAGCATTTAAAAACCATGGGAGTGAGTGGGGTTATCTAGGGAGAGAATGTAGAAAGAGAATAGAAGTGATCCTAGGATGGAGCCCTATGTTAGTTTGCTTTTGCTGTATAAGAAAGCCCCCAAAACTTAGTGGCTTGAAACAATAGCCATTTGTTATCTCTTACAGTTCTCTGGTTGGCTAGTTTTTCTGATCTGGGATAACCTGGCTGGAAACTGGATGCTTTAGGATAGCCTTACTCATATGTCCTGTGGTTGTCTGGGTGATTCATCATGGCAGGAGAGGGAGTTTCATATATGTCTTGCAGTTGGCTAGATGTTGTTTGGGGCAGCAACCATGTTTCTTTTATCCAGCAGGCTAATATGAGTCACTGTTCTCTGTGGTGGAAGAGTTCCCACCAAGAGAGGGCAAGCTCAAAAGCTTTTTAGGCTTCTGCTTAAGTCACATCTCTTATACCCTATTGGCCAAAGAGAGTGTCATAGCAAAGCTCAAATTCAAGGGAGTAGAGAAAGAGATTACATCTCTTGATGGGAAAAATGGCAAAGTCATGTTGTAAAGACTTCTATATAAAGTGCTGGGAGGAACATGGGCCTTTTTGCAATCCATTACAAGCCCATAGGATCCCTAATGTTGAAAGGTTAGATCAAGAAGAGAAGCCAACCAAATAGAATAGGGAGGGCTTGAAAGGAAAACCAGTGGCTTGTGATTTTTGGAAGACAAAAAAAATGATATTTAAAATGTACACATTTAAAAGAATTTTGGCTGTGTGGGGAAGTAGATAACACTGTTTATATGATGTCAACTAAAGTTACTAAAACAGAAGATGTATACATGACAGGTATTAGAGAATAGTAAAGCTTTACTGGAAGTGCATAATCCTATGCTGAATGACTTGGCTCTTTAAATTTCTAATTTAAGTTGGCCTCTCAGTAAAGGACACACTGCCACAGGTCATAAAATCTTTGTACCATCACTGTGAAATCGTTTAATTTGGGAATGTTAATCCCAGATGCTAGGTTCTACTGTACTAACCATTTTGAAATTATGGAGCAAAGAAATATTACTGAAACATTGAGTGGTCTTTAGAAATATTTTTCAAGTTTTGTGTATGTTTTATTTCTGAAACATTTCAGGTATTTATGCAAGCTCTCTGATCAGGAGTTAAGACAGAGTGCAGCTCGCAACATGGCTGACTTAATGTGGAGCACAGTGAAAGAACCATTGGACACAACATTATGCTTTGATAAAGAAAGCCTAGATCTTGCATTTAAGTACTTTATGTCACCTACTTTGACTATGCGGTTGGCTGGACTAAGTCAGATAACGGTGAGTTATATATTCTTTATTTTTGGTCATTTTTATTTACATTTCAGGCTGTCATCATTATAATAATATATACTATTTATGGAACACTTACCTTATGCCAGGCACTGTGCTATATGCATTACTTTGGTGCTTACAAATTTCTGTATTTTCCCTATTATAAATATGAGGAGACTGAGGCGTAGGTTTAGAAGGATTTATATGTTAGGATTTCTTTTGATTTCAGGGTCCAACTCCTTCACTATTCTTTTTTTTCTACCTCTTTAGTTTTTTTGTGTTTAGAAACCAATGTTTTCAGAGAGAAAAAGAATTAGAGATTATAAGTAGTTACTTAATTCATTATCCAGGGGGAAGCCACAAATTAATGGGCCATAGGCCAAATTTGACTTTAAAAAAATGTTTTGGTGGGGGGTGTACAGTAGCAAAACACTTTGAAATGGGTAGAAATCTGTATTACTGACCTCTTGTGGGGTGGGGTTGGCGGGGGGAAGATCTGGTATCCTTGAGTCTGTATTGCATAACAATTTTCTAGAGCTGAGTGGTTAGCAGTGTTCTTTAGAATGGATGTGCTTTCTGTGGTTTACCAAGTTCACCATTAGCTTTACTTGTTTCTGTTTTCTGCCTGTTTCTGTAGTGTAGTTATTCTGAAGTAGCTGGATTTTACCCATGTATTGGAATTTGTAAATATAGAAAACACTTGTTGACATTTTCCCAAATTAAATCTTAAATGTGTTTATTTAGGGTGCTTTTCCAAAGTTTTATGTTTGTAATGACATAATGCCTTGCATTAGATTTTTGTGTTTTCCCCCTATTCAGCTTTTTTCTGTAGGGTGCATAGTGGAATAAATACTTATGGAATGAATTTATTTAATGTTTTAATATGATAAAGGAAATAGACTGATTGGGAGATGTGTGTATCTGATTATTTAAATTTTATAAATTGTTCTGGTTATTCATTATGATATGTAGGTATCAAACCATGTTTCTTGACAATTGCTAACATATATAAGAATAATTTTGGAAAACTTTAATTTTTCAAATTATAGAATCAACTTCACACCTTCAATGATGTGTGCAATAATGAATCATTGGTATCAGACACAGAAACGTAAGTAGGAGCATTAATACATGTTACACCATATTAATATGTGGCTGTTTATATGTTAAATGTAATTGTGACTTGATTAGATTTGAAGTGTTCTCTAGACATTCTTTGCCTTTTGGCTTCATATGTGCAGTCTTAATAAGCTTTCAGAATAATATATTGAAACATTTCTTTTTTTTTTAAGAGCACATACCAACACAGTGCTATTTGCACAAAATGCAAAAGTATAATATAGGAGAATGTAGTAGTAAAGAATATGGGACTGATAGTTTTCAGAAAGCACACTTGATGCAGAAAAAGAAAGTACCTCATTCAATACATTTTATGGAGGAAAACGAAGTTAATAATGCTCATGTGTAAAAAGAAGTTTTTATAGCTTAGGGCTTTTCAAGTTTTTGGAAATATTTATTCCAGTATTTATTTTATTAACTTGTCTTTTCATTATAGAAATCAGTTTTTAAATCTTAACGGGGTAATACATAATAACTTCTGCTTGAACAGAGTTATAAAGTTAAGGTATTAGAAAATTCATAATTATATGAATGTGTCATATTTCTTGATTTACTATAACTTTTATGCATTAATCTTACTTCTGTCTTATGGAGCTAATCTCAGTTGAACCCAGCCCTCCATGAATTTGAAAAACCAGAGACTATGTCTCTACTCTTTTTCCTCCAGGATAAAGTGTTCTTATTTCTCCAGTTGTTCTCCATATCTTATGGTTTTTACATTTATCATTAGATCAGTTGTTTACTTCCGGCAACAGTCTTTGTCATTGGTTCCCTCAAAATGTGTTGTCTATAACTGGTTATAGATTTATAAATCCTGGGTTATACTAGGAGTGCTATTTTGACTATATATATATATGTGTAAAACTACAGCTCTGGATTTCCTTTTCAGTCCCTGAGTCCCCCCCCCCCCCCCCCCCCCCGCCACACACACATCTATCTCTACCCCCACAACACTGTAATAGAATCTTACAATTGTCAATGCCATAATCCCCCCCACCCCTGCAAAAAGAAAAAAAACATCCAGGAATCATCAGTGCAGTAATCCCACACATCCAAGCTAGATCTTTATTTTGTGAAACAGTGGGTTGAGAGTAAGAAGAAATTCCATTTTAAAAGTATAAGGAACATACAGCCTACTGATGTGTTTAAGAAAAGACGGACAACAGTAAAAAGTTTTGAGAAATAGTGAGTAAAAACAGTTGAAGTTGGGTAGAGAAGGGTATGTACAGTATGAGAAAATTGGAGCAAATAGGAAAAGTGTGGTAAGTATTGTTGGAGTCTGAATTGGGTCTCTCTTTTTAAGTAGTTTTATTGAGGTATAGCTACTGGATATGTTGTAAATTTACTTGTTTTTATAAGGAATTTTAGTAAATATATAGTTGTACAACTATCATCACAGCTCAATTTTGTAAAATTTCCATCACTTCAAAAAAGATCTATTTTGCCCATTTGTAGTCAGTGCTCATTCTTATTCCCAGCCCCTCTGGTCTACTTTGTCTCTGTGGATTTGCTTATTATGATAGTGGTCATTTTCATGCCTCTTTGAATTAGTATACCGTTTTTCTCACAGTTCATTCATGTTGTGGTGTAAATCAGTGCTTCATTTCCTTTTTATTGTTGAATAGTATATTATGTAGATAGGCACATTTTGTTTATATCCATTTACCACTTGATGGATATTTCAGTTGTTTCCACTTTTTGCTTAGTATGAATAATGCTGCTTTAAACATTTGTGTACAAGTCTTTTTGTGGACATATCTTTTTATTTCTGTCAGTTGATATCTAGGAGTATAATTGTTTCTTTATATGGTCATTTCCGTTTAACTTTTAAAGAAACTGTCACACTATTTTCCAGTGTACCTGCATTATTTTACATTCTTACTAGCAGTGTTTGAGGGTTTTGCTTTCTCTTCATTTTTGCCAGCATTTGTTATTATCAGTCTTTTTGATTATAGCCATTCCAGTGAGTGTGAAGTAGTATTTCATTATTATTTTAATTTGCATTTTCCTAAATAACTAATGATGTGGATCATCTTTTTATATGATAATTATTCATTCTGTTGGTGAATTGTTTACTTTTTGCCCAGTTTTTAATTGGATTATTTGTCTTGTATTATGGACTAGTCAACAGCATATGATCTGTACTACAGAATGTTCATCTGTGCTTAAGAATGTTTATTCTGCTGCTGTTGTATGGAGTGATCCTGTTAGGGTTAATGAGTTTTAGTATTGTTTGACTTCTATATTCTTGTTGATTATTTTTTGCCTAGTTTTTTTTTTTTTTTAAAGCATTTGAATTTTTAATTTTTCTATTGATTTTAGAGAGAGGAAAGGAGGGGGACAGAAAGAGAGAGAAAGAGAGATTGATTTGTTTTTCTACTTATTGATGCATTCATTGGTTGATTCTTATGTGTCCTGACCGGGAATCAAACCTGAAACCTTGGTATACTGGGACCATGCTCTAACCAACTGAGCTAGCTACCCAGCCAGGGTCCTCTAGTTCTATCCATTATTGAAAGTAGGTTATTGAAGTCTGAACCCCAGTGAATCCTCACTCTGTGGATTCCATATTTGTGAATTTGCCTATTAGCTACAATTTATTTGTAACCCGAAAATGAATAATTGTTCTTTTATTGTCATTTGTGGAAATGTAGAGAGCAGTAAAAAAATATGAGTCTCTTAACATGGCACATTCTCAAATGAAGTCGGATAAGGCAATGCTCTATGTTATTTTAGTGCTGATACAGAGGTGATCAGAGGGGTGGAAATGGTAGGAAGCTATGCAGTATAATGTGATAATGTGAGAAGCTCTGGCTCTGGGGCCAGTTGGATGGGATATGAACCCCAATTCCAGCACCTGTTAGTGGGGCAGCCTCAGACAAGTCACCTAAACACTTCTGAACCTCATTTTCTCTTTTTTAAAACAGAGAACATAGAATCTGCTAAGGTAAGTTGTTTTTAGGATTTAAAATTCAAGGGTTGATGAAGTAGGAGCTAATGTAGTGCAGCTTCTTTACAGAATATAACTGCTGTGAGTAACAAGAATTAGTGGCATTTGTCTTTTTCTCCCTTCAACTCTGGCATACACACACAGAAACACACAATGGAATAATATTCAGCCATCAAAAAGAATGAAATCTTGACATGAAAAAAATGGGTGGAACTTGAGGGCATTATGTTAATTGAAAGAGAGAAAGACAAAAACTTTATGATCTCACTTATATGTGAACTTCCAAAAACAAAACAAAACAAAAAGCCACCAATCTCATAGGTACAGAGAATAGATTGTTGGTGTCAGCAGCAAGGTGAGGGATAAAATGGGTTATGGGTATCAAGAGGTATAGAATTTCAGTTATAAAATAAGTCATGAAGATGTAATGTCCCACACGGTGACTATAGTTAATACTCTATTGCCCATTTGAAAGTTGCTAAGAGCATAGATTTTAAAGTCTTCATCACAAGCAAAAAAATATATTTTTGTAACTGTATGGTGATAAATGTTAACTAGACCTACTGTGGTGATCATTTTGTAGTATGTACAAATATTGAATCATTACATTGTACACCTAAAACCAATATGTTATGTCAGTTATACCTCATTAACAAAGGAGCTGTTAGAAAAAAAGAACAAAATAAAAGAAATCAACACAAAGACATTTTAATACCCAGTGAGAGCTGTCTCTTTTTTCTAAGAGAGTGGGGTGATTGGAAGGATGCTGATGGTTTATGATCATATTTTTACATGTGGGGAAAAGCCTCCCTTGATTGCCCTGACAGAACTGGGAACTTCAGAACTAATCTTAGTTCTGTGAAACATTTGTCTTTAAAGGAGTTCTGTAAATGGATTATAGAACAAATTGTGTACCTAAAATTATTATATAAGATTTGCATTTAATCAAACCTTCTGTCTTCTACCAGTCAAAAGCAAACAGAAAGTCACATTATTGCAGTGAGTCATTCTCCTAAAGAGAAGCCATTGTAGGATGCACTTGATAGTAATGAAGTGCTCTTTTTACCCAAGAAAGAAAACAATGGGAGATAATTTTTAAAAAAGAAGATTCAAGGTTCAGTATTATCTAATTCAGAACAGCAACTTTATAAAATATAACTGCCATGAATAACAACAACTGGTTGTATTGTTGGTCTTTTTTTTAATGAGCAGTATATTTTAAAATTGTTTTTCAATTACAGTTGTCCCAATTTTTCCCCATCGCTCTTCCCCTTCCCAGCACCCCCAACCTCCCTCCCGGCTCTCACAGTCAGTCCCACCTTGTTGTCCATGTGCATGGGTCCTTTATATATGTTCCCTTACTAGACCCTTTCCCTTCTTTCCCCTGTTATCTCTCTCTTCTGGTCACCGTTAGTTTGTTACTATTTCCATGTCTCTGGTTCTGTTTTGCTCATTTGTTTGTGTTGCTCATTAGGGTTCACTTACAGGTGAAATCATATGGTATTTGTCTTTTGCCATTTTGCATATTTCACTTAGCATAATACTCTCCAGTTCCATCCATGCTGTCCCAAAGGGTAGGAGTTCGTTCTTTCTTCTGTGTAGTATTCCATTGTGTAAATGTACCACAGTTTTTTGATCCACTCATTTACTGATGGGCACTTAGGCTGGAGTTTCCAGCACTTGGCTGTTGTAAATAATGGTGCTGTGAATATAAGGGTGCATAGGTTCTTTTGAATTGGTGTTTCAGGATTCTTAGGGTATAATCCCAGCAGTAGGATCATTGAATCAAAAGGCAGTTCCATCTTTAGGTTTTTGAGGAAATTCCATACTGTTTTTCACAGTGGCTGTACCAATCAATCTATTCCCACCAACAGTACACCAAGGTTTTTTTCCCACATCCTCGCCACCACGTGTTATTTGTTGATTTTTTAATGATGGCCATTCTGACCAGTTTGAAGTGGTATCTCATTTTGGTTTTAATTTGCATCTCTCTGATGGCTAGTGATGTTGAGCATTTTTTCATGTGTCTATAGGCCCTCTGTATGTCTTTACAGAAGTGCTCGTTCAGGTCCTTTGCCCATTTTTTAATTGGATTTTCTGTCTTCCTGGTGTTGAGTCATATGAGTTCTTTATATATTTTGGAGATCAAACCCTTGTCTGAAGTATCATTGGCAAATATGTTTTCCCATATGGTTAGTTCCCTTTTTATCTTGCTGATGTTTTCTCTAGCTGAACAGAAGCTTTTTAATTTGATGTAGTCCCATTTGTTTATTCTTTCCTTTACATCCCTTGCCCTAGGAGATACATCGGCTAAGATATAGATATAAGATTGCTGTGTGTGGTATCTGACATTTTTACTGCCTGTTTTCCTCTAGGACTTTGATGGTGTCACAACTTATATTTATTTTTCATCCATATTGAGTTTATTTTTGTGTATGGTATAAGTTGGTTGTCTAATTTCATTTTTTTGCATGTAGCTGTCCAGATCTCCCAGCACCATTTATTGAAGGGGCTATTTTTACTTCATTTTATGCTCCTGCCCCCTTTGTCAAATAATAATTGACCATAAGACCTGGGTTATTTCTGGGATCTCTGTTCTGTTCCATTGATCCATGTGTCTGTTCTTGTACCAGTACCAGACTGTTTTGATTATAGTGGCCTCGTAATATAATTTGATATCAGGTATTGTGATCCCTTCCACTTTGTTCTTCTTTCTCAAAATTGCTGAGAAAATTCGGGGTTGTTTATGGTTCCATATACATTTTTGAAATATTTTTTCTATATCTGTGAAATTATTTCACTGGATTTTGATAAGGATTGTGTTGAATCTGTAGATTGCTTTGGTAGTATGGACATTTTAATGATATTAATTCTTCCAGTGCGTGAACACAGTATATGCTTCCATTTATTTGTGTCTTCATTAATTTCTTTCTTTGGTTTTCTGAGTACAGGTCTTTTACCTCCATGGTTAGGTTTATTACTATGTATTTTGTTGTTCTTGTTGCTTTGTCTTTTTCTCTCAAATTCTGTTGTTTTTTGCTTAATGTATTTTGGGACTTTTTGTTAGTTTCATACATGTTTATAGTTGTTATGTACCTGATAATTCATCCTTTTATCACTGTGAAATTTCCCTTTGTTTCTGTAAAACATTTGTTGGCTTAAAGTTTACGTTGCTTGATGATAGTATAGCCACTACAACTTTATTATACTGACTATTTTCTTTTTTTCCCCTTTACTTTTTTATTTTTTAAAATATATTTTATTGATTATGCTATTCCACTTGTCCCATTCCCCCCCCCCCCTCACTCTACTCCTCCCTGAACACCCCCTGTCGCCCATATTCCTCCCTTTAGTTCATGTCTATGGGTCATATATTATAAGTTCTTTGGCTTCTACATTTCCTATATTATTCTTACCTTCCCCCTGTCTACCTTCTACCTACCATTTATGCTACTGATTCTCTGTACCTTTCCCCCCTTTCTCCCCCGCCCACTCCCCTGTTGATAACCCTACTTGTGATCTCCATTTCTGTGATTCTGTTCCTGTTCTAGTTGTTTGCTTAGTTTGCTTTTGTTTGTGTTTTAGCTGTGGTGGTTATTAACCGTGAGTTTGCTGTCATTTTACTGTTCCTATTTTTTATCTTCTTTTTCTTAGATAAATCCCTTTAACATTTCATATAATAAGGGCTTGGTGATGCTGAACTCCTTTAACTTGACCTTATCTGGGAAGCACTTTATCTGCCCTTCCATTCTAAATGATAGCTTTGCTGGATAGAGCAATCTTGGATGGAGGTCCTTGCCTTTTATGACTTTGAATACTTCTTTCCAGCCCCTTCTTGCCTGTAAGGTCTCTTTGGAGAAATCAGCTGACAGTCCTATGGGAACTCCTTTGTAGGTAACTGTCTCCTTTTCTCTTGCTGCTTCTAAGATTCTCTCCTTCTGTTTCATCTTAGGTAATGTAATTATGATGTGCCTTGGTGTGTTCCTCCTTGGGTCCAGCTTCTTTGGGACTCTCTGAGCTTTCTGGACTTCCTGGAAGTCTATTTCCTTTGCCAGACTGGGGAAGTTCTCCTTCATTATTTGTTCAAATAAGTTTTCAGTTTTTTGTTCTTCCTCTTCTCCTTCTGGTACCCCTATAATTCGGATGTTGTAACATTTAAAGATGTCCTGGAGGTTCCTAAGCCTCTCCTCATTTTTCTGAATTCTTGTTTCTTCATTCTTTTCTGGTTGGATGTTTCTTCCTTCCTTTTGGTCCACACCGTTGATTTGAGTCCCAGTTGCCTTCCCATCACTATTGGTTCCCTGTACATTTTCCTTTATTTCACTTAGCATAGCCTTCATTTTTTCATCTAATTTGTGACCAAATTCAACCAATTCTGTAAGCTTCCTGATTACCAGTGTTTTGAAGTGTGCATCTGATATGTTGTCTCTCTCTTTGTCACTTAGTTGTATTTTTTTCTGGAGCTTTGATCTGTTCTTTCCTTTTGGCCTTTTTTTTTTTTTTTTTTTTTTTTTTTTTTTTTTTTTTTTTTTTTTTCGTCTCTGTGTGCCTGTTACTTAGTAAGGGGCAGAGCCTTAGGTGTTTACCAGGGCGGGGCAACCCACAGCAGTGCTCTGTGACACTGTATGTGGGGGAGGGGTCTGACGGAGCAGTGGCGCTTGCTCTACTCTTTTCTGGATTTCAGTCACTTCCCCTGCTACCCACAAGCAAAGTGGGCCCTTCTGGTGCTGATTCCCAGGTGGGTGGGTTTGTGTACATTGTGGGACCCTGTGGGTCTCTCCAAGGAACTCTCCTGTGAAGCTGGGAGTTTCTCCCGCTGCCGTCTCAACCCCCACTGGTGTTTTCAATCAGTGGTTTGAGACTTTATTTCCCCATGCTGGAGCCCTGGGGTTGCGTGGTCTGTTTTGCTCCCCCTTTGTTCCTTTCGGTTTATCTGCATGCGAATATGGGATCCCCGAGTCCGCCAGCCACTGCCTCTCAGGTCTGCCAGCTACCATTTTGCCCGAGTTCTCTCCGTCCATCTGCGCGTCTCCGCCCCTCCTTCCAGTCTGGATGAATGTGTCGTCCTTATTTCCTTGGTTGTCGGACTTCCATACAGTTTGATTTTCTGTCAGTTCTGGTAGTGTTTTTTAAAATTGTTGTTGTCCTTCTTTTGGTTGTGCGAGGAGGCACAGTATGTCTACCTACGCCTCCATCTTGGCCAGAAGGTGTACTTACTATTTTCATAGCATACCTTTTTCCATCCTTTATGTCTTTTGGAGGCAGCATATAGTTGGATTAAAAAAAAAACAACTAGTCCTACATTCTGTCTTTTGATTGGATTAGTTCTTTCACTCTTATGTTGTTTATATACTTGGATATATATCTGCCATTTTGCTATTAGTTTTCTATATTCTTCTATGTTTTAGAAATTCTTTCATTGCCTTGTTGTGCAATATGAAGGCATATCTTAATACAGCATTGATTTTTAAATCCATTGATTTTTTTATGCTTTAAAAATTATTTTCTTTTGTTTTTGAAAAAGTAATTAAATTTTAATAGCAAAATATCCATATAAACTCAGATATTTAAAGTTATATTTGTTTTGTTTTTTATATTTCCAAGGCCTGTCTGCAAGAATGGTCTGGAAGCAATGACATCCCCGCATCAGTGAATACTTGTGTAACTTAGATCTTGGTTTCTAGATCAATACCACATCCCACCATTAGATGGAACAGTATTCCCTTACAGAATCCAGATTCCATTTCTCAGAGGGAGCACCTCGTTTTTGAACATTAACAATCTAAGACTCAGATCAGTGTCAAAAGATAAAGATCTTCCATTGGCCAAATATCGGGCAACTTAAGCTAACAATGAACCTCCAAAATCTAAAAAACAGAAAAACCAGTCCCTGAAATTTAGTGTAATGCCCTATGTTAAAGTCACTTGAGTCCATACACTGACCTTATTGGCCACTGAAGGTGACTACAACAATGGCCATGGTAACTCTCTTCCATGGATGGCTTCCCTGTGAAAAATGCTTCTGGGGACCTAACAGTGGCGAGGTGAGCAGGTGGTTTTGATGCTAACCAGCCCTCCCCTGGGGCTCCTTCCTCCCCCACACTGGCCCGCTCCCTGCCTCCTGTCTCCAGCGGTGCTGCTCTGTTAAATCCAGAGGAGCCTGTGAGGATTTGCTCCACCTAAGTAGTCCACAGTGTCTACAAATAATTGGCAGTTAGGGATGGGATTATGGGCTTGGCCCATGTTCATCTCAGCTTGGACCTGTGTGTTCAGGACACAGGTTAGGGCAATGCTAGGCTCATGGGAATAACGCTGGGTGTGACTCACTATGTCTTAACTATGTGCTGACCCCACCTATGGGGACTAAGGACAGATGGTGTCTGGTGTCAGACATGAGCCTGACGATGGTCACTAAGGAAAATAGTCTTCAGGGAGGAAATAAGGAGAGCAGAGGCTGGAGCCCTTTCCAGAACTTGGGAGCTGGTGTACCAGGCTCTGGATCCCAGACTGCGCCTAGGGAAAGGACTGTGATCTGTGGGTCCCCTGCCCACTCTCCCTCACCCAGCATGGCAGCCCGAGTCTCCCGCCGTCATAGACTCATCTCTGTTTTCTCCGGAGGGAGGTGGGCTGAATGAGCCCCTGGCCGCTCACACTGCAACTTCTTCATTGCCCTGTAGGCCTGCACAGCCCTCTCTCTCCTCTACCACAACCCACTATCGGGCCGTCGATGTAGCAGGAGGCTGGGATACACTGCCAGGATTCAAAAGCATCTCCAGGACTGGTGATTTCTTGCCAGGCTGGCTCCTGCACATGCCACCTCTGGGCTTGGGAGTCAGCTGGGGGTGTGAGGAAAGGGAGCTGCAGGGCAACCTCCCGAACTTCATCATGTCTCAGAGCAGCTCCTGCTCTAGCCTCTGTGCTGCCTTTTCCTCTCTGCTATGCCAGACTTTATCCAGTCGGCTCTTCAGGGATGCTTTCTTCCGTTCAGACTTCTTCCTGGGAGCTGCCTGCGCCTTGGGCTGCCGGTTGTCGGCCTTGTTCTTGCTGAGGAAGAGCATATGCTGGGCCTCCTCCTCCACCCGCTGGATGTAGGCCCTGCTGGACTACTCCCCCTTCCTCTGCTTGAACTTGGGGACTGCATTGTCTGGGTCCACGCCCCGCGCTTCCTTCTCCAGCATGCTTCTGAAGGCTGCCTGTGCTTCTTTCTTCCTCTTCTTGTTACAGATAGGGTTTTTCATATCCTGGTGACTCCTCATAATCTTTTGGAGCCGGAAAGGGATTTCCTGTTTATCCTTGTTCTTGGGTTTGCAATTCACTTTATTCTTCTCTTTGCTGCATGGCCTGGGCCGTGGTGCTGAACACTGCTTCGCCTGCAGCTTCTGCCTCCACTCCTGTGGCCACCCCAGCCCTCAGGCCTCCGCTGTCCCTGCAGGTACCTCCTCGCCTCTCAGTGCCCAGCGCTCGCCATCCCCATGCACCGCCTTCCAGGGAGAAGTTAGCTGAATGGGCTACATATGCATCTTAATTTATTATTGTTTATTCAGATTTATAACTTAATTCTAGTAAAATTATGGAAACATTGCTTCAGTATAGCTGTATTCCTTTTTTTCTGATCAGAAGCCCGCTGTTAATCTAATGTGATTCCCTTGTACATGCTTAGTTCTTTCTCTCTTGCTGCTTTTAATAGTTCGGCTATGATGTGTCTAGGTATGGATCTCTTTGTGTTTATCCTATGGGATTTGTTGTTGTTCTTGAATTTGTACATGAATATTTTTCATCAGATGCGGGATGTTTTGGCCATAATTTCTTCAAAATTTATCCCTGCTTCCCCTACTCTTTCTGGGAGTCCCATTGTGTATGTTTCCAGAGTTCTGAATGATTGTTACTAATAATATCCAATTTTATGCTTGGTTAATTATAATTACAGTTCTTAGGTATTACAAAACTTCCTGGGTCTCCTTTTAATGTCATTCAAGAGACTGAAAGAATGAAGTTCATCTTTTAGAATTTTAGTTGTTGAATTGTCTTTTTGTATGTTACGCAAATCAGTTCAGTCATGGATTATAGCTTTTGTAGGGCTACCCAGAAAATATCTTTTACCTAAAAGACATCATTAGTAGTTTTATTTCAGTGTTTTACCTTTTGAGGTACATAGCTTTTTAAAAAACTCTTTTAAGTGTTTTTTTATTAAATGTAATTCTTCTGAGGACATACAAGAAAAATTAAAGTTATTCAATTTTTAATTACTCTGTTTTTTAATGTATAATTTACATAGATGAAAAAATTTGGGGATCTTTAACTATAAATTCTATTTTGAAACCTATTCTACCTACAATTTACCCATCACTACTTCTTTCATTAAATTTTTTAAAAATAATAGACATTGGAGAATCTGAGTTGGTCTTTATCTATTGAACCAATTGAATCATAAATTTATAACCTTCCAAAGCAGAAAGCACCCAGGACCATATATGTTTACTTGTGAATTCTACCAAATAGTTAAGGAAGAAATGATACTACCTGTAGTTTCTTTCAGAGGATAGAAGCAGAGGGAATCTTGCTTTACTTGTGTTTGAGTCCAGCATTACTCTAATACCAAAACAAGACACAGACATTACAAAAAAGCAAAAATTACATACCAGTATTTCATATGAACACAGATGCAAAAGCCTTCACAAAATATTAGCAAATCAAATATAACAATGTATAAAAAATTATATACCATGACCTAGTGTGATTTATCTCAAATATGCAGGCTGGTTCAGCATTTCAAAATTAATGATTGTAATTCATCATAACAATAAAGAAAAATCACATAGTTATTTGAAGAGCATTTGACAAAATCAGTCATTTGTGATAAAAACTCTTAGTGAACATCCTCAGCTTGGTAAAGAACATCTACAAAACCCCTACAGCCAACATCATGCTTTATGGTGAGAAGCTCAGAGCTTTTCCACTAAGATCAGGAACAAGAGAAGGATGTCCCTCTCATCACTGCTTTTCTTCATTTTGCTAGAAGTCCTTCCTAATACAAAAAGGCAAGAAAGGGAAGTGAAAGGTTGCAGATGGGAAGGAAGAAATAAAAGTCTGATACCAAAACTCTGATAAAAGATACCAAAGAACTAAATAAATGGAAAGGTATTCCATGTCAGTGAATAGAAAGACTCAAAAATTTAAAGATATGGTATCAGTTCTTCCCAACTTGATCTATAGATTCAGTGTAATCTCAGTCCCAGCAATTTATTTTGAGACTTTTAAACTAATTTTAAAGTTTATATGGAGAGGCAAAAGACCCAGAATAACCAATACAATATTGAAAGGAAAAGTACCAAATTGGAGGTTTTGTACTTCAAGATTTATTATAAAGCTGTAGCAATCAAGAGAGTGTGGTTTTGGTCAAAGAATAGAAATAGACCCATATAAATATAGTCCATTGTACAATGGAGCAGGAATAGCTTTTTTAACAAATGGTGCTGAAACAATTGAACAAGCACATGTTTAAAAAAAAGAATCTAGACACAGACCTTAAATCCTTCACAAAAGTTAATGCAAATGGATTACATATCTAAACATTAATGCCAAACTATAAATCTCCTAGAAGATAATATAAGAGAAATCCTAGATGGCCTGGGGTATGATTACCTTTAGGATACAATACCATGATTCATGAAAGACAGAATTGATAAGCTGGATTTCGTTAAAATGAAAAACTTCTACTTTCCTAAAAACAATGTCAAGAGCATAAGAAGACAAGCCATGTGCAGGGGGAAATGTTTGCAAAAGATGCATCTGATAAAGGACTATTGTCCAAAATACACAAACAACTCTTAAAACTCAGCAACATGAAAACTAACAACCTGATTAAAAATATACCAAAGACTTTTAACAGACATCTCATCAAAAAAGATACACAACACAACTGGCAAATAAGCATATGTAAAAAGATGGCCGCATACCCGTTTTCATCAGGGAAATGCAAATTAAAATAACAATGAGATTCTATCATACAGCTATTAGAATGGTGAAAATCTAGAATAATTGGTGACAAGGATGTGGAGCAACAGAAGTCTCATCCATTGCTGGTGGGAACACAAGAAGGCACAGCTACTTTAGAAGACAGTTTGATAGTTTCATACAAAACTCAATATCCTCTTATCACCTGATCCAGCAATCATGCTCCTTGGTTTACCTAAAGGAGTGGAAGACTTATGTCCCCACAAAAACCTGCACATGGATATTTACAGCAGCTTTATTCATAATTGCTAAAACCTAGAAGAAACCAATGATCATTGATAAGTGCAACAAATGGATAAATCTTACGTTGAGTGAAAAGCCAGATTTAAAAAATTTTGAGTACATACTGCATCACTTTGTTTCATACATAAAATTATAGGAAATGAAAACTAATCTCTAATAATAGAAAGCAGGTCACTAGTTAGGGTATGGGGTTGTGAGGCTGAAAGGGGGATGGATTACAAAGGGGCACAGAGAAACTGGTTGATTACGTGTTTGTTATCTGGCTGGTGCTGATGGATTCATAGATGCATACTTAAGCTTTAACTCATCAAACTGCACACTTCAAATACAGGGAGCGGTAAAAGTGGGTTTAGAGTTGTTCCTCTGGAAAATAATACAATAATTAATAAATAATAATGCAAGAATTGACTGTTTCACATAAAACCGTAAACCTACTTTTGCCATACCCTGTATGTTCAGTTTATTAGATGTCATGTATATTTCAAAGCTGTAAAAGATAACTGAGAAACCCCACAGTACGTTATTGGTAGAACTAACAGAAGAGGTTAACTTGTATGCTAATAAGTGAGTTACTGTAAAAAGGAGTGGATTTTAGATAGTTCTTAAAAAATGAAGGGTAGCCTAAAACTGTTCTAAAATAAAAAAAAAACTGAAACGGAGGATGATATGTTGGTAAATGTAACTAACTTGCTAGGAACTATCAGTTGTTATTTTTGGACAACATTAGTGGAATCTTCATCAGTATCAGGTAAGAGATGTGCAGTTTGGCTTGGAGATAATTTTTTTTCACCATTTTGCTAATTTACTTTCCTGATGGTATCTTACTGTAAAGGTTATAATGGGAAACCTTCCCTGAACACTTCAGTGCCCGCTATAGAAATTGAAAAGTGGAAGGCAATGTCCTTGAGCAGGAAAATACATCACTTATTATACGTTAACACTTGGTATTCTCACCCGTGTACCTGGTGTAAGTTGTTACTCTGTAACTTTCTAGAATTTTTTTTTGCTTGTTTATAAAGTTAGATAATATTACCATTTCTTATATTTTGTTATTCTTTGTGAAATAATCTGAATAGTTAATTGTATATAGTCACTGCTTTATAATTTGTATGTGAACACATTTAGTTTTTCAGCTGTGTCTGCCTTTTAGACATGGGAAAGAGTAATACTAATTTTTTCAATGTATTAATTATTTTTATTATTTGATTTTAGATCCATTGCAAAAGAACTTGCAGACTGGCTTATAAGCAACAATGTAGTAGAGCATATATTTGGACCAAATTTACATATTGAGGTTTGTGGATGTTTTTGACTTCTCTGTTATATGAAGACAGAAAACTATTTTAAAAAATTAACTATAATAAGTTTTTCTTTCCCAGATTATCAAACAGTGCCAAGTGATTTTGAATTTTTTGGCAGCTGAAGGACGATTGAGTACTCAGCATATTGATTGCATTTGGGCTGCAGCACAGGTACTATTAACAGCCACATTTATTGAGTGCTTCCTCATTATTTGTTCTAAGTGCCTTACTCCCCTATGAGACATGGAAAAAGGAGTGAAACATAGGAAGTCTGATTTCAAGAGTCGCAAGTCTTATTACTATATTACTGGTAAAATTAAAGGAAATGAGCCCTCGCCAGTGTAGCTCACTTGGTTGGATGTCATCCCTCAAACCTAAATGTCCCTGGTTTGATTCCCAGCCAGGGCACATACAGAAGGTAGCAGATTGATGTATCTCTCTTTCATTGATGTTTCTTTCCCTCTCCTTCCCTTCCCCCTCTCTCTAAAAAAATCAGAAATGAAAATTTATTTCAAAAAAAATTAAAGGAAATTAGTCGATTGGGGGTTCTTAATGAAACTATTTGGTTTATTCAGAAACATTTTTCTATTTTTTTTATTTATATACTGAATTCTGTTGAGAATGTTGTGTTGGATTTGTTTTCTATTTTCTTTTTTAATTTAATTTTTTAATAGGCATATATCCTCATGGTTCAAAATCCAAAAAGTAAATAAATATAAAAGGATATAGTACATATTTTCCTACTCCTGGCCCTGTCTCCCAGGCATGCAGTTCTTACCCTCTTAGGTGCTCCATGGATTTTCTATACAGATAGCTAATTGTAAACATCTTTCTTCCTTTGTTGTCTTCTTTTCACAGATGTCGCATATTAAATAGACTTGTCTTTTTTCATTTAATTTATCTTGGAGATTATTCCATATCAATATAGCAAACATTTTTTTTAAGATGCCATAGTATTTCATTATATGCACGACACTATAATTTATTTAATCAGTTTTTTTCCATAGGTCTTATTTTACCGCAATCTTTTCTGTTATACAAATGATACAATAAGTAGCTTCTAATATAGTCATTTCATCCATGTGCGTATATTATGTAGAATTAGTTCCTACTTATAAATAGAATTGTTAGGTTAAAGCATATGTGTAATTTACTTGTGGTAGATAATGGTGTGATGGTGGCACATTTCCTTTATCTTATTTTATTTTTTAAGATTTTATTTATTTCCTTTTTAGAGAGAGGGGAAGTAAGGGAGAAAGAGAGGGAGAGAAACATCAGTGTGTGGTTGCCTCTTGAGCGCCTCCTACTGGGGGCCTGGCCCATAAGCCAGGCATATGTCCTGACCAGGAATTGAACTGGCAACCCTTTGGTTTGCAGGCCAGTGCTCAATCCACTGAGCCACACCAGCCAGGGCATCCTTTATTGTCAATACATTGTGTTCTGAAACTTCTTGATATTTGCTAAACTGATGAGTAAAAGGTGATATCTTTGATATTTTAATTTGCATTTCTTTTATATGAATCAGGTTGAAAATCTTGTGTTTAAGAGCCATTTTTGTGTTCTTTTCTGAGACTGTTTATAGAGTATTTGTCATTTTCATTTTCATTACATGAAACTGGCCTTTTGTCTGTTTTGAGTTATGACTATATTTTGATGTTGTCTTTTGCTTTGCTTAAGTTGGCTTTTGCTGATCATTTTCAAGTTTTTGGTTTCATATTTGTGGTTGGGTTTTTTTGTGGTCTGTGGATTTTGAACAGTTCATGGGATTTGTATATAAAGTTTAGTACTTAAGTAAACAAAATATCTAAACTGTTATTTTAAACTCTTAAAAGTGAAATATCCATCAGAATGCAGTACTTATATTTCAAAATTACATATATGAAACAAGTCTGAGTTTTACAGTTTATTACTATTAAATATGTAAAATATTAGGTTAGTTACTGTTACAAGTCATAGTAATGTGTAATCATCCTAAAAAATACAAAATATACATTTGCACATTCCTGTAATTGATAGGCTTGATCTTTAAAATGTTTTTACAATGAAATTAAAAAATAAAATATTGTTTTTTAATTATATTTTATTGATTATGCTATTATACTTGCCCCAATTTTTTCTCCCTGTATTCCGCTCTACTCCCCTATCCTCCAGTATCCCCGGCCCCCCCCCCCCCCCCCGCCCCCCGGCCCCTTAGTTCATGTCTGTGGGTTGTCCATATAAATCCTTTGGCTTCCCCATTTCCTATACTGTTCTTAACATGCCCCTGTCTATTTTGTGTCTACTATTTATGCTTCTTATTCCCTGTACCTTTTTACTCCATTCTCCCCCCTTCTCCTCCCTGCTGATAAGCCTCCATGTGATTTCCATTTCTACAATTCTATTCCTGTTCTAATTGTTTACTTGGATTTTGTTTTTGTTTTTTAGGTTCACTGTTGATAGACTGAGTTTTTTGTCATTTTACTTTTCATAGTGTTTGATCATCATCTTTTTCTTAGATAACCCTTTCACATTTCATATAGTAAGGGCTTGGTGGTGATGAACTCATTTAACTTGACCTTATCTGAGAAGCACTTTATCTTCCCTTCCATTCTAAATGATAGCTTTGCCGGATAGAGTAATCTTGGATGTAGGTTTTTGCTTTTCATGACTAGGAATACTTCTTTCCAGCCCTTTCTTGCCTGTAAGGTTTCTTTTGAGATATCAGCTGTCAGTCTTATGGGAACTCCTTTGTAGGTAACTGTCTCCTTTTCTCTTGCTGCTTTTAAGATTCTCTCCTTATCTTTAATCTTGGGTAACTTAATTTTGATGTGTCTTGGTGTGTTCCTCCTTGGGTCCAACTTCTTTGGGGCTCTCTGAGCTTCCTGGACTTTTTGGAAATCTATTTCCTTTTCCAGATTAGGGAAGTTTTTCATTATTTTTTCAAGTAAGTTTTCCATTTCTTGCTCTTCCTCTTCTCTTTCTGGCACCTCTATGATTTGGATGTTGGAGCATTTAAAGTTGTCCCAGAAGTTCCTAAGCCTCTCCTCATTTTTTTGAATTCTTGTTTCTTCATTCTCATATTTGCTATTTCTTCCTTCTGCTCCAAATTGTTGATTCAAGTCTCTCAGTTTCCTTCTCTTCACTGTTGGTTCCCTATATATATATATATTTTTTTTTTTATTGCACTTTGGATAGCCTTCATTTTTTCCTTCATTTTGAGAGCGAACTCAATCATTTCTGTGAGCATCCTGATAACTAGTGTTTTGAACTCTGCATCTGATAGGTTGGCTGTCTCTTTGTTGCTTAATTGTTTTTCTGGAGTTTTGATCTGTTCTTTCATTTGGGCCATATTTCTTTGCCTCAGTGCAGCTATTGGGTTGTAAGGGGCAGAGCCTTAGGTGTTCACCAGGGTGGGGTAACACACATTGCTGTGTTGTGATGCTGTATGTGGGGGAGGGGTCCTCTTTTGGCTCTCAGCTGGCTTTCAATCACTTCCCCCAATACCCACAAGCATATTGCACCCTTCTGGTGCTGATTCTAGGGCGGGTGGGTTTTTGTGTGTTCTAGGATCCTGTGGCTCTCTCCAATGTACTCTCCTGTTAGGCTGGGAGTTTCTTCCGATGCTGCAATTCCCGCAGGTTTTTGTAACCAGTGGTTTTTGAGGCTTTAGTTTCCTACTCTGGAAGCCTGGGTTTTGCCGTCTGTCTTGCTTCCCAGTTGTTTCGCCCAGTTTATCCACATGGAAATCTGGGACTGCCAGCCGACGTCTCACCCACTCAGTACTCCAGCCACAGCATTGCTGTGCATTTTCTCTGCCCCAGCTGCCTGTCTCCGCCCCTGCTACCAGTCTGAATGAATGTTTCTTCTTTAACTCCTTGGGTGTCAGATTTCCATACAGTTCGATTTTTTGGCGATTCTGGTTGGATTTTTGTTTTTAAATTTGTTGTCCTTTTTTTGGTTGTGTGAGTAGGCAAAGTGTATCAATGTATGCCTCCATCTTGGCCGAAATTCTTTTTTTAAATATACACTGATGCGACAGCAGTCACAATACACTAAAAAAAGAGTTTAAAACGAAATTCAAGACAACTAAGCGCTACTAGAGTCATCTTTGGGAAAAAACCAAATGAACTTTTTGGCCAACCCAAGATTAGTGTAGCAACCACTTGGGCTTTTAAAACAAACACTATAGCTTTAAAAAAATACAAACTGTATAACTTTTTAGTTACTAGATTATTTATTTATATAGGGTAATTATTTTTGATTATTGTCTCTACCTTTATTTTGTAGTTGAAACATTGTAGTCGGTATATACATGATTTATTTCCTTCACTCATCAAGAATTTGGATCCAGTACCACTTAGACATCTTCTCAATCTGGTCTCAGCTCTTGAGCCAAGTGTTCATACTGAACAGGTAATTTATTCAATACATAGTGATAATTATTTATTTTAGTAATGTGAAAATTTATTTGTGATTCATATAATTTAAATTGTAGTTTAATATGGTTAGCATTTCATTTAGGCAAAAGGATATTAAATTTATTACGATGTTGCCTAAAATCTCTAATTTCAACCTTTCTCTCTCTTTTTTTTTTTAAGACATTGTACTTGGCATCGATGTTAATTAAAGCATTATGGAATAATGCACTAGCAGCTAAGGCTCAGTTATCTAAACAGAGTTCTTTTGCATCTTTATTAAATACCAATCTTCCCATTGGAAATAAGAAAGGTTAGTAAAGTATAAAGTACTGTTTTAAGTAAGGTATCCAAGGTTTATAACGCAAATTTGAAGTAGTTTCTGCTAAGTAGTTCAGTTCAACCTTAATTTCAAAATAAGTTTGAGATGGGCACTATAGAGGTTGTGAAAGTGTGAATAAATTGGGGTTAGTTCATCTTTTTGGCTCTCATTTCAGGTGTTTTATATATGCTTTTTACACATGTGAAGCTTTCTAGGACTCTCTAAAACTTTATCAACTCTACCCCAATTTTTGTCCCCTGATACCGTATACCATTCTTTTCTTAGGCTTTTTTGTGCAGGTACCCACAACCACTACTGCAGGTGGTGGGGACTTACATTATTGCAAATTTCCCTACCTGTATCTTGTTGATTATGTGATAAGAACAACTGATGTGCTATCCCAAATAAGCTGAGTCATTTAGAATATTTCCCTCCTGTTTTTTCCTTTTCCTTCAGAGGAAGAAGAGCTGAGAAGAGCAGCTCCATCACCTTGTAAGTTGGGTTTTAGAAGTGCATGGCAAGATGACTTATACTCACGTTGATGGTCATTAGTTAATTGACTTTATATATTTGCATCAGAGTCATTAAGTTCATTTTGAGCAGAAGACATAAATCTTTTAACTAGTTACCCAGCTCACACTTTTTGTTTAAACTATTAGTATCTTGACTTAATTGATCCTCCTTGGCAAATGTATTTTTGGCTACTTAGCATGAAGCTTTGGTAAATCAAAGAATTAAAGAATTGTGTCATTCTGTTAGATCCATGTTAATATGCATTAGAAATAAAACAAAAAAAAATCTGTTTAATGTAGGGTCACCTGCAGCTAGTCCTCAGAGCAGTGATAACAGCGATACCCATCAAAGTGGAGGCAGTGACATTGAAATGGATGAGCAACTTATTAATAGAACCAAACATGTGCAACAGCGACTTTCAGACACAGAGGTATGAAAAATGTCTGCCCTACCCCCCCTACCCGACCCCACAGTGATTTTTGGATTTATGCCATGTGTATCCTTTTAACTAGGAATATAAACATGATCTGTGTTCAGGCCTGATCTCTCTTTTAAGTAGTATTATGGGAGTGCTTTACTTTGAGTTTTTAATTCCATTTCGTATTATTCAAAGGAATGAGTCAAGACTGTGGCGGCCTTTTAAAAAGTACAATGTGTTAATGTCAATTATTTTTTTCTTACTAGTATAGATATTTATTTAAATCTATTTGTTTCTAAATACAGGAATCCATGCAGGGAAGTTCTGATGAAACTGCCAACAGCGGTGAAGATGGAAGCAGTGGTCCTGGTAGCAGCAGTGGGCATAGTGATGGGTCTAGCAATGAAGTGAATTCTAGCCACGCAAGCCAGTCAGCTGGGAGCCCTGGCAGTGAGGTACACTCAGAAGACATTGCAGATATTGAAGCTCTTAAAGAAGAAGATGAAGATGATGATCATGGTCATAATCCTCCTAAAAGTACTTGTGGTACAGATCTTCGGAACAGAAAGTTAGAAGGTCAAGCAGGCATTTGCTTAGGGGATTCACAAGGACCATCAGAAAGAAGTGGGACGAGCAATGGAACAGGAAAAGACCTGGTTTTTAACACTGAGTCACTGCCATCAGTGGATAATCGAATACGAATGCTAGATGCCTGTTCACATTCTGAAGACCCAGAACATGATATTTCAGGGGAAATGAATGCTGCTCATATAGCACAAACATCTCAGGAATCATGTATTACACGCACTGGGGACTTTCTTGGGGAAACAATTGGGAATGAATTATTTAATTGTCGGCAGTTCATTGGTCCACAGCATCACCACCATCATCACCACCATCACCACCACCATGATGGGTAAGTCTGCTAAAAAATAAAAACATAAAAAACATAAAACTTGTATTTCCTTCAGAGAAGTAATTCTACCCTGTATTTATAATTATTGTAGGTCAGTGCTGTTCAATAGGGCTATAATGTAAACTATAAGCGCATACCAAAAATACATAAATTTTAATTTTCTGTTGGGCATATTTTAAAGCAAAATGAAACAGGAGAGATTAATTTAAATTTTAGATTTTATTTAAAGCAATAGTATCTACAATATTTTATACTTATAACACATCTCAGTTTAGGTAAGCTACCTAAAAAAACCTTTTTTGCCCTGACTGGTATGGCTCAGTGGATTGGACATCATCCTGTAAACCAAAAGGATATGGGTTAGATTCCGGGTCAGGGCACATGCCTGGGTTTGCAGGAGTTGTGGGAGGCAACCGATTGATGTTTTTCTCTCTCTTTCTCCCTCCCTTCCCCTCTCCCTAAAAATAAATAAATAAAATCTTAAAAGCAATGGGTTTTTTTTCCTTTTAAATTACAGTTGACTTACAATATTATATTGGTTTCAGGTGTAGAGCCTGTGATTAGACATTTAATAACTTATGAAGTGATCACCCTGATAAATCTAGTACCCGTTTGACGCCATATATTGTTAGTAAAATATTAACTATATTCCCTATGCTGTTACTTTACATCCCTGTGACTATTCTATAACTACCAATTTGTACTTCTAAATCCTTTCACTGTTTTCACCCATCCCCCCAACCCCTGTCCTATCTGGCACCCGTCAAAATGTTCTTTGTATCTATGAGTCTGTTTCTTTTCTGCTTGTTTATTTTGCTTTTGAGATTGTACATATAAGTGAAATCTGGCATTTGTCTTTTCTCTTTCTGACTTAATTCACTTAGCATAATACCTCCTACGTCCATCCATGTTGTGGATGGCAAGATTTCATTTTGTTTTTGACTGAAGCCCAGTGGCACAGCCTCCCTGGTCACCTGAGGTGGGCGCTCCAGGTGTGCCCCAGTGTGGGCTCTGTTCACTTTCCTGTGTAGTTGAGTCTTGATTGCTGTTGGCACTGGAAGGGATTGACCCCCAGGCCATTCGGCTGCAAGGACTGGCTGTGACTATAGTGAAGGAGCTGCTGTGCAGGGGCTGACCCCATATAGCAGTACTTGCTTCAGTAGGGCCTTGGTGCTAGCTGAGTCTGCCCCCTTGAGTTGTTGCTTGTGGAGGTGGTTGAGTTGTAATCCATTGTGGTCTGAAACTGTCCACTGGTTACACTGGTTCTGGGGCCTCCCAAGAGGTGCAAGGGCAGCCACAACCTGTGTCCTGGTCAGGGCCACCCAGCGTTACCTACAGAGCCATCTGCAGATGGCTGCTACCTTGTGCTGGTATGGGATACAGAGAATCCTGATGCTGTTTGTTTGAGAAATTTCATGAAAACTTGAAGCATGAACCAAGAGAGGCTGTTTGTATGGAACAGCCACTGGAAACAGCTTGGGATCCGAAAGTTGCATGGGTCAGGATCTCAGGTGGGCGGAACAGTGTTAGCCCAGTTGACGGAGACTTGGATCTGGCATTGGCCTGCAGGCTTTGTGGGTAGAGGGCTCTGCAAAGGAGTAACAGCCTCTGTCAACACTTCTGTTCAGGAGAAAGCTGTTCCTCCAGCCTTTGTCCTGAAGCCAGACAATTCAGTTCCTCCCCATTTGTTCCTGGCACCTTTCCAGCATTTTCCCCAGCAGTGGAGCTCAGGGAGTGTCCGAGTAAGACAGTGTGCAAGCCCTTTAAGAGAAAAGCCTAGGAGTCCAGGAGTCCTTTTATCTCACTCAGCCATAGTCTCTACTGGTTTTACAGCCAGAAGATATGGGGATTTCTATTTCTGTCACTGGAATCCTGGGTTGGGGGTACTGATTGGGACTTGGGGTACTGATTTGGACTGGGATCTTTTTTCTTAATGCTTTTGAGGTCCTCGCTAAGTTCCTTGAGCATCCTTACAACCTGTATTTTGAACTCTGCATCTGATAGATCGCTTATCTCCATTGCATTTAGCTCTTTTTCTGGAGTTTTGATCTGTTCTTTCATTTGGGCCATGTTTTTTGTCTCCTCGTATTGGCAGACCCCCTGTGTTTGTTTCTGTATTAGATAGAGCTGCTTTGACTCCATGTCTTGGTAGTGTGGCCTACTGTAGTAGGTATCCTATAGGGTCCAGTGGTACAGCCTTCTTTATCACCCAAGCTGGGTACTTGAGGTGCGCTCTTCATGTGTGCTGAGTACACTCTCTTGTAGTTGATCCTTGAATGCTGTTGGCAGATCAGTGGGAGGGATTTACCTAGGCTAGTCAGTTGCAAAGATTGGCTGTGACCACTTACCACCAACCTCCACCCTCCATGAAGGATGAGCTGTGCAGGGGTAGGGTGTGGTGCTCCGACATGGTCTGTAGCTGTCCAATGGGTGTGCTGGCCCTGCAGTTTCCAGGTGGTAGAGGCCATGGTCAGCCCTTAGACCTGTGTTTTGCTCTGGGGCTCACTGAGGCCAGATGTTGCTTGTTTGAGAGGATTTAGGAAGTTGTGAAGCGTGAGCCTGAGACTGGCCATTCATATGGAAAAGTAGCTTGGGTGGGCTCATAAGTTGGGTGGGGCAGAGCCTCTGGGGATTTCCAAGGAGGGTCAAACAAACAAAGCCAGGTGGATGGAGTCTCAGATATTGCAACAGCTTGCCAGCTCTTTGGGTGGATGGTTCAGAAAAGGGACAATGGCCTCTGCTTGCCTTGATGCCAGATACTTCAGTTTCTCCCTATATGCCACTGGTGCCTTTCAAGATGCTTACCCAGTGCTGGATCTCAAAAGGGTTGAGTCTGAGTAGGTGAGTCCATGTGTGGGTTCTTAAAAGGAACTGCTTGGGGCTCTAGAATTTCTTCCACCGACTCAATCCCTGCTGGTTTTTGCAGCCAGAAGTTACAGGGATTTATCTTCCTGGCACTGGAACCCTGGGCTGGGGTCCTGGTGTAGAGCTGGAAATCCTTGCTCCTGAGATACCCCTCCCGAGTTTTTATCCACCACACATGAGTGAGAGACCAGCCCATTATGCATCTGCGCCCTACCTACCAGTCTGGATGGATGTGGTTTCTTTAATTCTGTAGTTGTCAGATTTCCATTCCACTCGACTTCTGATGGTACTGAGTTATGGTTGTTCTAGCTTTTAGTTGTAATTTTGATGTGGTTGTGGGAGGAGGCAAGCCATGTCTGCCAATGCTGCCATCTTGAGCAGAAGTCCTCCTGTCCTAATTTTTAACCACCATAGGTGGGTGTGAGACCAGCACATTCCATGTTTCCACCCCTTTACCAGTCTGAAAGTGGTTTCTTTTTTATATCTTTCTGTTCAGCAGATTTCAGGTGTTTTGGATATTGGTTGTTCTGTAATTTGGTAGTCATTTTGATGTGATTGTAGGAGGTTCTGAGTACTGCATTCACCTACTATGCCATCTTGACCAGAATCTAGACTGGCCACTTCTTATGTGTGCAGTGACCACATGTAGTTTAGTGGCTGTCATTGGATAACACAGATCTTGTATCTTCAGCTCCTTGTAATAATTTCTTATGAGTAGGTAGAAAACTGTTTGTGGAAATTTCCATGCAAGTGTGATTGTGAAAAGGGAAATTTTACACATATCATAATTTTAGGGTATTTTAATAAAAGGATAAAGCTTTGCCCTGGCTGGTGTGGCTCAGTGGATTGAGTGCCAGCCTATGAACCAAAAGGTCACCAGTTCAATTCCCGGTCAGGGTACATGCCTTGGTTACAGGCTAGGTCCCCAATTGGGGGTGTGTGAGAGCTAACTGATTGATGTATCTCATACACATCAATGTTTCTCTCCCTCTCTTTCCCATTCCCTTCCCCTCTCTCTAAAAAAATAAATAAATACAATCTTTAAAAAAAAAAAGGATAAAGCTTCTGCTTAAAACTTTTTGATTATCTGTGAAATATACCTGTGGTATTTAACAGTGATTTTCTCACTAGTTGTTCCAGTATTAGGCAAAGTACTTAATTTTTCTGTTTACCATTTTCTCATCTATAAAATAGAACAATACTGTCAATACTTATGTCATTTATTTATTGTGAGTATTTCATAGGCTAATGTGATTGGAATATAGGAACTCAGTATATGTGGTCTGTTCAGAAAAAGTCCAACCATTGTTAAGATAACAAGAACTATTTGTGTGACATCAATGTAACCTGACAGACAGCCAAGGGGAATGGACTGGAATATGCCTGCATAAACAATAACTACTTCACTGTGGTAGTCAGTGTGGATGGTAAACATCCGTTAAGTGAACATGTGTATTGTGTGACCATCACATTCAAAATGACTGAGTGAGTAGAGCAATGAGTCTGCATCAAATTTTGCGTTAAGCTTGAACATTTCTCTGTGGAAACTATTCAGATGATTCAGAAGGCCGCAGCTACGGGTAACTGGTGATTGGCAGCTTCAGCACAACCTGCCCACTCATGGAAAATGTCTCATGCAAACTGTATTGGCAAAACATCAAATCACCCAGGTGACTCAGATCCCCTACAGCCACATTTGGCACCCTGCGACTTCTGGCTTTTCCCAAAGCTAAAATCACCTTTGAAAGGGAAGAGATTTCAGACCATTGATGAGATTCAGGAAAATCCGAAGGGGCAGCTGATGGCAATTGGGAGAACTGTTTCTGGTCCCAAGGTGCCTACTTTGAAGGGTACTGAGGTGTCATTGTCCTGCGTATATTTCTTGTATCTTCTTCAATAGATGTCTCTATTTTTCATATTGTATGGCTGGATACTTTCTGGACAGACCTCATATATTCACTGCTATTTATTATTACTGTTATTCCAAGTAGTAGTGTTTGAGTTGATGAAATAATGAACATATGTTTTATCAGGATGAGTGTTCTTAGGTTTGACAATTTACCAGGCCTTTCAGAATTCAGTATAATTGTTGGAGAGAAATACATGTTCATATGTATTGGTACTTTATTTCCTTTTCTTTTTATTCTTACCACTAACTCAATTTGAGTTTAAGGTAATGTTTCTTAGCCTTGGCACTATTGTCATTTTGGACCAGATAATTCATTGTTTCGTATTCCTAGCAGTGTGAGTGCTGCCCTGGGCATTGTAGTACATTTGGCAGCATCCCTAGCCTCTATCCCTGGATGCCAGCATTATATGTACAGTTTTGATAACCAGAAATGGGTCTAGACGTTGCCATATATGTCCCTCCCAGGGGCCAGAATCACCTGTGATTGAGAATCACTGGTT
The DNA here is from genome assembly GCF_022682495.2 of Desmodus rotundus. NCBI lineage: Eukaryota > Metazoa > Chordata > Mammalia > Chiroptera > Phyllostomidae > Desmodus > Desmodus rotundus. Next base: position 136,621,308 of record NC_071391.1, on the reverse strand, counting down.
AGGGTCTGATGTCATAGATATGCATTCTGTATCTATGAACTCCTTTGAAAGCTCATACTGAGGACAAAGGAATTAGTTTCTAAGACTGAGGTGAAAAACAATTGTTTGTCACATTGCAAATCTCTTTTAGTCTTCTAACTCAGAACCAACCCTCTAGCCTAGAAGACCTAATGATTTTATTTTTGTTAGCACTTTGCATATTCTTTGTAGATGGTAATACTTGTGGGTCTAAGTCACTCGTGAACTTTTCCTTATTTTATTGTTTCATTCTTTTGTCTTTATGTCCTTAGAGCATCCAGTATAGTATGTTTTAGAAGTGATACTTAATAGGTATTTATTGAGTTAAAAGTCCCTCAGTTAACGGCTTTTAATTGCAGCCTTAAATTGAAATACTTTCCCAGTAGTTACCTCATTTGATTCTGTAGTTGTATGAGTAAATGTAAGCAAAATTTAAGGTTCGCATGGTGATTTGAGTTTATAGAATAATTATAGAAAAGTGAATTTCCTGTTCTTATTTGAAATCATTGTCTTTGAAGATGTTTTCGTGAAATGTGTTACATGTGGGTATATTGTAAAATTAATATATAGTTCTGATATTGTGGGCTTTTTAGATTTTGTAAAGCTGTTAACATACTATACTATTATAAAAACAAATGTAGCTTTGTTCTTGAGTGTAACTTGTGCCAAATGTTTTGAGAGATATTTTTGGTATTCACAAACTCTGTTTAAATATGTAATTAGTAATTGTGTGCTCTTCTCTGTGTTATAGGCATATGGTTGATGATATGCTAAGTGCAGATGATGTCAGTTGCAGTAGCTCCCAGGTCAGTGCAAAATCAGAAAAAAATATGGCTGATTTTGACGGTGAAGAGTCTGGGTGTGAAGAGGAGCTAGTTCAGATTAATTCACATGCAGAGCTAACATCTCATCTCCAACAACATCTGCCTAATTTAGCATCTATTTACCATGAACATCTTAGTCAAGGTAAGGTTCTGTAGTAAGTAAAATATATTACTTTCTTTAAAATAGGAATTAACTGTTGATAAAATGAAATCAACAGTTACTGTTATGATACTTAAATGTTTTTGCCAAATAAGTTTCTTTTGGTAGTTTTCTTTTTAAGGGAATGAAATTATTAAGAATGCTCCATCATGAATGTAAAGGCTGCAGTTCCATCAAGAGATACTTAGCTAGGAGAAATATTTAAAAATTTACTAAAATTATAAGTTTGTATTATAGAAAATAACTTCATTAGATTTTATATTAATAAATTGTATGGTCAGAAAGTAGATTACACAGGATCATATATTCTGTTGTTCTATTTATATAAAATGTCTAGCCTGGGGCTAGGAAGGGTTGGGGAGAAATAAGAGAAAAGGTGAGTACTAAAGGCCAGGATGTTTCTTTCACCTGGGATGATAAAAATCTTCAAAAATGATGGTTCTAATCATTCTAAATGAATCTAAAAATGTAATAGGACATACCAGCTTTAGAGGAATGGAGGCTAGAGGGGGTTAAAGAATAGTAGAAGAAAAAGGAGGAAAGAGAAAAATTAAGGGGAAAAATAGTTTTAGAATTTTAAATTTAAAAGTCTGTATCCAACATTTTGCTTGGTTAGGTACCATCAGCACTTGAAAACTTAAGTAAACCTGGTAGATTTATTCTAAAAGTCATGGTCAAACTTGGATATAGAATTTGAGGACTTTGGGGACAACTTACTGATTTCAAATGTGAGTTGTACATAATCTAGATAAGGTTACCTTTTTTAAATTTTTATGTTATTGTGATTGTGGAGAAATGAATAGTTTAAGATTGAGGTCATTTGATTTTCACACTATATTATTAAATTTTGACCATTCTTCTATTCTTACCCCATTTTTCTTTTATTCAGTACTGAATGTGTTTTTACCACATGAAGTTAGAAGTTGAGCAAAATTATTAAATGTATTAATGCTGTCCAAATCTACCTTGTGTTACAACATATTTAGTATTATAAAGAAGTCTTTCAAAACATTAAGACAATCATTTTGGAAGTGAGCAAAAGATTTGAAGAGTCAATTCATAAAAGAATATAAAGAAGTGGTCAATAAATACATGAAAAGATTCTCAATATCTCTAGTCATCTAGAAAATGCAAATTTAAACCAGAACACACTTATTGGAATGGGTAATATTAAGGCTAGTGATGACAAATGATGCTAAAAGTATAGAGCAGCTAGAACTCTCATGCATAGCTAGTTTGGGAACTGTTTTTATCAGTTCTTACAAAGTTAAACGTGTACCTACCATATGACCTAGCAATTCCTCTGCTAGGTATTTATCCAAAAGAAAGGAAAACATATTAATAAAAGTATTTGTACATAAATGTTCATACCTGCTTCATGAGAGCCTCAATTGGGATTAACTGGTAGATAAATTGTGGTATATTTACATAGTGCAACAATAGTACTCCTCCGTAAAAAGGAAAGAACTGCTGATAGAGTGCAACACAAAAGATGAATATCAAAAAGCATTTTAAGTAAATGAAGTTAGAAGAGTATATGCTGTATGTAATTTATATGCATTTCTGTAATATTCAAAAGTAATTTATAATGGTTGAATTCTACTCAGTGATTACCTGAGGTTTGGTGGTTGGCTCCAATTGTAAAAGATCACAAGGGAACTTTATGGGTTGATAGAAATGTTTTGTATCTTACCTTACATTATATTTTAATAAAGTTAATTTTAAAAAGTAAATACAAACAAACCAAAAAAAAAAAAGCCAAAAAGTCAAGCCACAGAGTGGGAAAAATATCTCTAATGAAGGGCTTATATCCAGAATATAAAAGAACTTTTACAACTCATTAGTAAGACAGCTTAATTAAAAAGTGGGGAATGCTTTATTTCACCAAAGAAGGTACATAAATGGCTAATAAGCAGCTCAACATGATTAGTTATTAGGAAAATACAAATAAAAACCACAGTGAGATTCTATTTCATGCCTATTAGAATTGCTGAAATGAAAGAGTGGTAGAAGAATGTTGGGAAGTATGTGGAGGAGCAAGGACTTGTACTCAAATACAGTGCTGGTAGGAATGTAAAAGGGCACAACCATGTTGGAGAAGAATTTGACAGTTTCTTTCCAATAAACATACATTTATCTTTTGACGCATTAATTCCACTCCTAAGCATTTAACCAAGAGGAAGGAAAATATATATCCATACAAAGACTTGTTACACAATGTTTATGGCAGCATTACTCCTGTTAGGCCTAAACCGGAAACTATCCAAATGTTCATTAACTGGTGAATGTGTAAACAAAATGCACTATTTCCACATATGAAATATTATTCTGTAATTAAAAGGAACACACTACTGATAATGTGGTTCAACATGGATGAACCTCCATAAACATTTTGCCAAGTGAACAAAGTTAGACATAAGACTATACGTACTCTGAGTCTATTTACATGAAATTTCTAGAAAAGGCTAATTTATTAAAAGGAAATTTCTAGAAAAAGGGGATGGATAAACAGATCAAAGCTGGGGAATGGGACTAGGGATTAATTGTAATTAGGTATGAGGGAATGTTTTAGGGTGTTGAAAGTGTTATAAAACTGTGTTGTGGTGATGGTTGCACAATTCTCATTTTAATGAAATCAATATATGTGTACAATCCAATAGGGAAATTTCATGGTAAAACAGTTTAAAAGACAAAAACAAAGAAGCTTTTTGCCTAATATAACAGAACTAGAGAGAATTTATTTAGCTTGGTTACTCAGAAAGTCTGAATTATTATATTGGAATCTTGAATTTGAAGTTTTGGGCAAATCATCTCCAATCTAATTTAAAATCTTTTAAATGTAGGAATATAAGACAACTCTGCAGAGGTCAGTTAGAGGATTGTCCCTTGGCTGTAGAATTATTCCACATAAATTGTCTTCTTTATGCTCAATTACGGTTTCAAGTATTTATGTACAATTCTCTTGGCACTTGAAAAACATTAATCATAATTAGAAATAGTGAAGAGACTGAAAAGAAAATTCTTTTCACTTTAGTCTTATCAAAATTTAAACAGTACTGTTCTTGCCATACATAAAGCAACTTGTGCTAATCTTACTGTTTTTATTTTCTTATGTAAAAAAATACTGTTAACTTTTGATTTGTTAACTTCATGAATTCTGTAATTCACTTCATGATTTTAGTCAGCTGTGTTCCTCTATAGTGTGTTATATTTTGCCCCCTCAGGACCTGCAGTTCATAAACATCAATTCAACAGTAATGCTGTGACAGACATTAATTTGGATAATGTTTGCAAGAAAGGAAACACTTTGTTGTGGGATATAGTCCAAGATGATGATGCAGTAAGTTATTTAATAGATCCAAAAGACTACAAAATTACAGCAAAAATGCAATCAGGATAAACTGTAACATTATGTATTTTTTGTAGGTTAATCTTTCTGAAGGATTAATAAATGAAGCAGAGAAACTTCTCTGTTCCTTAGTATGTTGGTTCACGGATAGACAGATTCGAATGAGATTCATTGAAGGTTGCCTTGAAAATTTAGGAAACAACAGGTAAATATGAATTAAAAAAATTTTAATGTAGTAGTCAAAGTTAATTTTGTATATTATTGACTAGGTGTGGTAAATTCATAACAGCTAATGTGCCATCATCAACCTATTTTTAGTAATTGTGGTTCTAATATTAGGTTAAAAGGCTTCCTTCACAGGGTTCATATTTTATCACCCAGTCTTGCTTTTTTCAGCACTTTATTGGCACTCTTGATTAAATCTCCTCCAAGAGAAACAACGGAGTAGCAAAAGTAGTTATTCTCTTCTTGACTCTGGGAACACGGTGGTGATTACTCTGTGTTCAAATTGCAGTTAATGTTGAAATGTGTCATATTACATGTAAAGGAAGATAAGTAAACTTAAGCTGAATGAAACATTTTGATAATGGCATTGTTCTTTCATTTGGGCGTATCATTTGTGTCTTGACTTCTGTAGTGTATAAAGAATTAGTTTAATGTTTTTTTCTGTTTGAATTCTGCCATATATTTATAGTCTTCTTATTGGAGCCCAAATGATTACAAATTTCTTGATTTTCTTCTTTGGTGGTGGTTGTTTACTCTTCTGTTCTATGTTATAATTTCAGGTTTTCCTTGTCCTGTACTGCTTTGATAATGTTTCTTTTTCTGGCATAGTGAATTCAGTTATTAATTGGGTATGTTATTTATATTAAATAATGTTTTCAGCTTAACTCTCCCCATGACTGATATAAACATCTAATTTTATTGAATATTTAATTGCTTCAAAAAATTTTTTTACCTAATTGAATTAGGAAATGTGCAATATTTTCTACTTTTGGTCTTTAAAGGGCTATAATTTGGACAATCACAATAGAAAGTTACTTGTTCAAGAAGTTATGAGAAATCACTAATAAACCTCTCAGGGTATCACTTGCCTCTTTTGGCATATATTGTTTAAAAGGAATGCTTTAAAAAAAATTTTTTTTTATTGTTATTCAGTTATAGTTGTATGCCTTTTCTAAAAGGAATGCTTTTAATGGCTGGGGGATACTTCTTCATTTACATAGGTATTATAGCAGTTAATTTAAAAATACTGTCTTTTAAAAGTCTTTGTGAAACCAGCGAACAATTTTTTAAGTGGTTTTATCGATTTTATGTTCCTCCTGTGTGCATTTACATACCCTGCAACCTAGCAATTCCACCACTAAGTATGTGCCCTAAGAAACTCCTCCAGATGTTTAACAGAAGACACATTCAAAGATCTTCATGACAGCACTATTTAAAATGAGTAAATATTCTTTGTGCAACTATCCAAATGCTAAAAATGAATAGGAAGGAAAATCAAATTTTGGATTGTTGAGTAGCATAACAATGAATGAACTACAACTGCAGAGATTGTGTGGATGAATCTCACAAACATAATGTTGAATGAAAGAAGCCAAATTTATCTCTTTACTAGAATTTTTACAAACAGGAAAACTGTTATATTTAATAGTCAAGATAATGGTTACCCTTGGGTTGTTAGTGACTGGAAAGGGACAGAACAAAAGCTTCTGGTATGCCGGTAATGATTTATTTCTTGATGTTAGTACTGATTGCACAGGTATGTTTAGTTCCTAATATTTTGAACTGTTACTAGGACTTACATATGTTTTTGCATGTATGTTGTACTTTAAAAAAATCTGTGAAAGATGAAATATATAGCCTGTTCGAGTCCTGTTTTCAGAGATTATATAATGACATGGGTGTATACTCACAGGCCAATCTGTTATAAAGATGGCAAGCAGTATGTGAGACTGTAAAATAGTTATTTTCTTCTAGGATTGAGTTAGTTTTTTCCTCTTTAGGCTTTTCTGTTTTCCATTTTTCCACCATGAGCATATATTTATCTTATAAGCAAACTTCAAAGGGACAAAAGGAGAGATCTGTATATAAAATGAAAATTGTTAATCTGGATTTTTTATTAAGCTTGAATTTGTCCACCCCCAAATTACCTGAAAATGAAACATTTTACATTTGTTTGAGGCGATCCCTGTACCCTAGTCTACTTAATGATAAGTAACTCATAGGGTTGCTATATCATGCTAGTCTTAGTATAAAAGATATCAGTCATGTGACATTGTTCAGCCAATGACATATGTAACACATACGGTATATACCAGCTGAACATACTGAAGTTATCATTGCAAATTGAAAAAAATGGGCTTGAACATATTTTAATCATCACTAGTCTGGGTTTCCTGATAAACCAGTGATTTTCAATGGGGATGATTTTCCCCCCAGACAGTGTCAATGTCTGGTGATACTTTTGAATGTTACACCAATGAGTAGGATTGGAGGTGCTGTTACAGGCTAGGGTTGCTACTAAACATCCCTCCATGCAGAGGATAGCCCTCCTGCACAACAAGGAATTATCTGGCTTAGAATGTCAGTAGTGACATCAGAGTTTGAGAAATCCTATTCTAAACACAGGAATCCTTCCTCAGAACCTAGCTCCCTTAGTTTACCATCACAATATGAGAGGAAAGTTGCACAAGTGTGCTAACATTTTTAAAAGATTTTATTTATTTATTTATTTTTAGAGAGAGGGGAAAGGAGGGAGAAAGAGAGGGAGAGAAACATCAATGTGTGGTGTCCTCTCGCACCCCCCAACTGGGGACCTGGCCTGCAACCCAGGCATGTGCCCTGACTGGGAATCGAACCAGCAACTCTTTGGTTCACAGGTCAGCCTTCAATCCACTGAACCACACCAGCCAGGGCTAATATTAATAGGAAAGCTCTTCCTTATGTTAAACAAATAAGGTATTGTAACCTTAATTCATTTACCATTTTCCTGACATTTGACAAAAATCACAGAGGTTTAACTTCTTGATGATGTTAATTTTTATGTACTTACAGAGGTTTTCTGTTTCTTTTTATTTTTTCTATGCTAACCATTTCATTTTCTTTCTCACTTGACATGGTTTACAAGACCTCTGAACATTTTTTGCTCTGTTTTTGCTTTTCTATGGTCATATTAGAACTTATTTTAAAGAATGGAGGTAGTTTTTTTGTTGTTGTTGTTTTTTGGGGGGGACAGTAACTTGGACTCATTACATCTCAGGAAACAGATTTGAAAGAGAAAATTATAGTCTTCCATAAGTTGCTCATAAGTCTATCATTTATATGGAACCATTGTAAATATTTTTTTAAAAATTCCTGCATTGTCTTTCTCTGCTGTATGCAAACATGTGCCTTATGTACATTTATCCCTAAGCAGATTGGTTTATAAGGCATATAATACTTTGGCAATGCAGGAAGTTTAAAATTATAGAAACATAGTAGAATATGTTTGCAGAATGTTGTCATAATGTGAGAGCATGAGGTAGAAAGTAGCTCCCACAATAAAAAGTCTGTTACCTACCAGCTTAATGTTTTTACCAAGAATGAGTGAGATAAGACTACTGTCCAGTGAGTAGGGTAGTAATATAGGGTTTGGGTAGTAGTCAACACATTTAGTTTTTATGTTTACTAGAAAGCAGTCCACATCTGGTACCTTGGCACCCCTGAAATTTTGCTTCCCAAGAGTTGAGACTCCGGGAACCTATCAAATGTGGTGGGCTTTTTTTTTTTTTTTTGCCATTGATTCCCAGTAGGTACTTGAACCCATGCATTCAAATTTTTTCCTTTGTGTTTACAAATGCTTTCTTGAATAAAGTGATTGCATGTGTCAGGGATCCTGTACATAAATATAGGTTCAGATAATTAAAAAGTGGATGATACTTTATACTTCGTTATGTTTTTCCCTCCAAATGACTATATTATATAAAGGATTTCATGTTAACTCTTGGTATAAACAGTTGTTCATATGGAAAAGGACATAATACAATAATTAATAAATAACACAAAAATAAACTGTGTTACAACTGTAAACCTACATTTGCCTACCCCTGTATTATAATTTATAAGACTGAATAAGTAGCATTTTGAAGAACACATCAGTATCCTAAAATATGAAGTCCTGGATTGTGAAAAAATTGTTTAAACATGACTTTGTAGAGATCACCAACAAATGTATCCATTCTACTAAGTCAACACAATTGCCTAGTACAGCAATTTTCAACCTTTTCATCTCATGGCACATACAAACTAACTACTAAAATTTTGCCACACACCAAAAAGTGTATTTTTTGCTGATAGTATAAAAAATATAGATGTAATTTTGATTCATTCACATCGGACAGCTATTTGTCTGTTGGCTGTTGTCATTTTTTAATTTGACAATCTAAGAGAAAAGAGGTCTGGGCCCCTAACTCATCAGGTATTGCATGTTTTAAAAATTCTTGAGTCACACCCCTGTACTATGGCACACAGGTTGAAAAATCTCTGGCCAATAATAAGTTTCTGGTTACAACAAAACCTCTTAGACTCGAGCAAAGATCTAGGGAAGTTTAGGGTAGTGGCATTTACTTGAGTCTAAAATTAGTATCTTGTTACTCTGGATCATTGGCCCTTTTTGACTTAAACACGTTATTGCCCAGGCTTGTAGTTTTGGTATTTAAAAGTTTCATTCTTGGAAGAATTTTTGAAATGCAAGTTTGAATATAACATTCTTATATTTAGTTTTGTAAGCATTCAGCAATCAAAACTGAATTTCAGTTAATATTGAAATATTAATTATTGTCTCCAAACAAATAAATTATCTTCCCCATTTTGTATGTTAGTAATTTATAGTCTATAAGTACATACTTTATATCATTTCTCCTTTTACATTTATCAGTTTAAATAAAATATTGCAGTGTTTTGGGATCACTTTGAATTTGAATTTGGTCATTTATTACAAAGTATTCTTGAACTTATAACACTTAAATATGTGGCTTCTGTATTCTTGGAAATTTTTTAAGGTGAAAATTTGGAATTTTTCTGATAATCTTAGGGAAGACTTTAAAAATGTTTTATCATCTAATATATAATCATTTCTTGATAATTCAGTGAGTATATAATAAATTATAAAGAAAAACATTCCACTTAGGGTCAGGTAGAGGGAGGATGAGTCTCATTTCCACATTCTTTCAACATTTCTGTTTTTGGTTTTTCTTCTTCTTTTGGTTTTTTCATGTTGATGTGTGAGAGAAACATTGACCTGACGAGGGATCAAACTTGTAAACTGGGTATGTGTTCTGATCAGGGAATAAACCTACAACTTTTGGTGCACAGGATAACACTTCAACAACTTGAGCCACCTGGCCACAGCTTGACTCTTCTTTTAAATGAACTGTACCATTATCCACTCAACCAGTGTCCATTCACCACCTGGCTTCCTATTTTCTAATATCAAGCATCATGCTTTCTTCTACATTATATTTTATACAATGAAAACATGTTTATTGTAGGACATTTGGAGAGTAGGGTTTTTTTTTTTTTTTGATATATTTATTGATTAGGCTATTACAGTTCTCCCACTTCCGCCCCTTCACTCAACTCCATCCTGCCCACACCCTCCCACCCACATTCCCCCCCTATAATTCATGTCCATGAGTCATACTTACAAGTTCTTTGGCTTCTACATTTCCTACACTATTCTTACCTTCCCCCTGTCTATTTTCCACCTATTATTTATGCTACTTATTCTCTGTACCTTTCCCCCTCTCTCCCCCTCCCCTGTTGATAACCCTCCATGTGAGCTCTATTTCTGTGGTTCCGTTCCTGTTCTAGTTGTTTGCTTAGTTTGCTTTTGTTTTTGTTTTAGGTGTGGTTGTTAATAACTGTGAGTTTGCTGTCATTTTTACTGTTCCTACTTTTTATCTTCTTTTTCTTAGGTAACTCCCTTTGACATTTCATATAATAAGGGCTTGGTGATGCTGAACTCCTTTAACTTGACCTTCTGAGAAACACTTTATCTGCCCTTCCATTCTAAATGAAAGCTTTGCTGGATACACTAATCTTGGATGTAGGCCCTTGCCTTTCATGACTTTGAATACTTCTTGCCAGCCCCTTCTTGCCTGTAAGGTCTCTTTTGAGAAGTCAGCTGACAGTCTTATGGGAACTCCTTTGTAGGTAACTGTGTCCTTTTCTCTTGCTGCTTCTAAGATTCTCTCCTTCTGTTTCATCTTGGCTAATGTAATTATGATGTGCCTTGGTGTGTTCCTCCTTGGGTCCAATTTCTTTGGGACTCTCTGAGCTTCCTGGACTTCCTGGAAGTCTATTTCCTTTGCCAGACTGGGGAAGTTCTCCTTCATTATTTGTTCAAATAAGTTTTCAATTTTTTGTTCTTCCTCTTCTCCTCTGGCACCCCTATAATTCGGATGTTGGAATGTTTCAAGATGTCCTGGAGGTTCCTAAGCCTCTCTTCATTTTTCTGAATTCTTGTTTCTTCATTCTTTTCTGGTTGGATGTTTCTTTCTTCCTTCTGATCCAAACCATTGATTTGAGTCCCAGTTTCCTTCGCCTCACTATTGGTTCCCTGTACATTTTCCTTTGTCTCTCTTACCATAGCCTTTATTTTTTCATCTAGTTTTTGACCAAATTCAACCAGTTCTGTGAGCTTCCTGATTACCAGTGTTTTGAAGTGTGCATCTGATAGGTTGTCTTTCTCTTTGTCACTTAGTTGTATTTTTTCTGGAGCTTTGATCTGTTCTTTCCTTTAGGCTTTTTTGTTTGTTTGTCTTGGCACGCCTGTTACGTAAAGGGGTGGAGCCTTGGGTATTCACCAGGGCGGGGTAACACTAGTTGCTGCTCTGTGATGCTGTATGTGGGGAAGGGGTCTGACAGGGAGCAATGATGCTTGCTCCACTCTCTGCTGGTATTCAGTCACTCCCTATGCTACCCACAATGAAATTGGGCCCCTCTGGTGCTGATTCCCGAGTGGGTGTGTGTGTGTATGTTCTAGGCCCCTGTGGGTCTCTCCAAGGAACTCTCCTGTGAGGCTGGGAGTTTCTTCTGCTGCAGCCTCAACCCCCGCTGGTGTTTTCAATCAGTGGTTTGAGGCTTTATTTCCCGGAGCTGGAACTCTGGGTTGTGCGGTCTGTCACCGGGTCCACCAGCTGCTGCCCTGTGGGCCAGCTGCAGATTTGCCCACCCGGCTTCACAATCCACCACCTGGCTGGGTCCATCAGCTGCTGCCTTGCCCGAGAGTCCTCTCTGCCCATCTGCCCATCTCCACCCGTCCTACCGGTCTGGATGAATGTTTCTTCTTTATCTCCTTGGTTGTTGGACTTCATACAGTTCGATTTTCTGTCAGTTCTGGTGGTTTTTCTTTAAATTGTTGTTGTCCTTCTTTTGGTTGTGCGGGGAGGCGTAGTGTGTCTATCTATGCCTCCATCTTGGCCGGAAATCACATTGATATTTCTGTCCCTCTCTTTATCCTTCCCTTGTCATCCTCCTAAAAATAAATAAATAACATCTTTAAAAATATATAAAATAAAATAAAAATCTTTCAAGAAGCTATATTGGTTCCTGAGCCTAAAAAAAAAAAAATTTCATTGTCTGATTAGTTTGATAATCTTTTGAGACTCATGTGGCCAACCTCCTTGCCTACTAAGACTTCTGGGATTGGTATGTTAGTATCTTCCATACACTTGTTCCTTTTAGAACATAGACATACTCAGATTTATTTGCCTTTGAGTGGTTTCCTATCCCTTTTTTGCTTGGCATAGTTGGTGTATATTGTGTGCTTTCATTATTAACATGGCTCCTAATGCAGTGATTCTCAACTTGGAAGCAGATCATATTAAATGAGAATTAGAAAATGATAATTTGTATAGTTTGAAAAAAATGTTCTCTACATTATTTCTTTTCAGAATGTAGTCCACTAACCAGGAGTTTATCACTCATGGTCTTGTTATAAATGCAAAATTTCTGAATCTACTTTAGCCCTCCTGAATGAGAATTTGCATTTTAACAAGATTCCCTCAGGTGAATCAAGTATACATTAAATTTTGAGAAACCCACTGGAGATAACTTACCTAAGCTTCTGCTTCCTGTTTTCCTGGTTTAAATTCTCAGAAGTCCCCATGACTTGTCAAAGAGTATATACTTTTATGAAAAAGTTTTATCTTTAAATGCTCTTCACTTGCTTTTATACTCTGATATTTACCGTTTATTTTAGTTTAAAAGACTTAGATTGGTATTGTAAAATTTGATTTCTTGCCCCAGTGTCTAAAATAAATTTATACTTCAGAAGAAAAATTTTTAGTATTTGTATAAGAAATATATGTATGTAAATTTCATTAAATTCTTTTTCATTTAAGATTTTAAATAATTGAATTTCTGTAAAAAGGATTACTGATAGTAGTCAAAATTATTTTATTCTCTAAATACCTGTTTTTACCGTTTCAGATCAGTAGTAATTTCACTTCGGCTTCTTCCAAAACTGTTTGGTACTTTTCAGCAGTTTGGGAGTAGTTATGATACACATTGGATTACAATGTAAGTAAATAAAAGAAATGTATTTATTTTAAAGATTTTAAAAGAAAGATCATAGTTATCAAACAAGGTTCTGAATAACTTACTGGCTTTTATTCTGTATGTACCAGGAAAATTTTGATTTTTGTTTGGTTCAAATATTATTTTTGGATTTCTTAGACTGCTAAATCTTCCAGTTAGCCCCATAGAAATTATATCTACATCAGAAGGAAAATCTGACTTTTTGTATTCATTGTAGTTGGAGAAAAATACTTTAGCAATTAATGCACTAATTTTAGGGTGAAGATTTTTAGTATATCTGGCCATAGCAACTCCTGAGGAAGATCCACACTAAAGTAAACACTCCAGGATGTCTTTTATTTTTCCTTTTACTAGAAATTGATTTTAGACCATTACATCGTGTTAGGGATAATCTCGACACCATCCTAAACTCTTTTACCTTTATAGATAAATTATGATTAATGAATATAAAGGAATTCTTTCAAGGATAGTACTTTGTGAAATTGATTCAGGTTTTGGTAATATTCTAGAGAAAGCTATCACAGGTGCTTTCCTTGATCTATAAGAATGTATTAATTGCTTTATTAAAAATAGACTTTTCAGAGAGATTTCAGAGACCTTTAAATTTTAGGAAAAATTAGACCTGTTGAAGAATTCATTTTTGAAGTCAAGTTGGATGGCTTTTTACCTAACATCTCAAATCTAAGATGAGATGGTAAGAGCACTTGTACTTTCAAAATGAATAGCATTTAAAAAAATCTTAGAAGTCTATAGTTCTAAATAGGATGAAGTTCTTCTGAGTTATAACCCTTGCTTATTTACTCTTTCAAAGGAGATCTATGTAATGTTGTGAACCTCTAAGCATCTTAGTCCTCTTCAGTTAATATTACAATATGACTCTAGTGACTACTCCGTTTGTGAATGCAAGGAAGGTCCTTGAGATACTAAACAGAAGGATGAAGGAAAACATTTAGCATCCTTTAAGTACAAGAATACCATGAGTCCTATTTCATTGATGCTTCCTATAGTGTTTAAATGACTGAATTACAAAATTCTAAAGTATGAAAGGGATTCTCTTGGTCATGTTGGTGAGATACTGTGGCCATTTGAGGAAGTTCATGTTAAGGAGTAAGAAAGGATAACAGTCTTGGTAGAAGAGGCAAACTGAGTATTAAGTTGTTAATACTAACCAAGTACCTCAACCTAAGTATATTTAGTTGAAACCCTTTTAGCTTGTTCTTCCAATTGAATGTAAATAAGCTCCAGTTAATAACAGATCACAGGGTTTTTAACATGAGACTGGTATCCTAAATCTTACCCGGGGGTTCTCTTTTAAAAGAACCCAGAACTTCCTATGGTTAGTTGGTATCAATAATAGTCAAAACTTTAACTCATTGTGAGTCTGTTATGTGCAGCAGCACTCAACATTTGGTACATATTATCTCAAATTCTTATGACCCATATTTTGAAATTGGAAGTTGTTATCCCTGGTCCTCTTAGTTTTGTTCAGGTAACCAGTAAAAGACTTAAAGAGGTCAGGTTACTTGCATAAATTCATGGAGCAAGTGTGTTAGAACTAGTTTTATTTCTAGCACTTGATTGTCATTAAATGATTGTCAAGGCAAGAGTAACTTATTTTGAAAAGAGAGCTATAGCCAAAGACATGATGTAAATTACATTAGAAGTTTTGGAATATTAATCCTTTTACATCTGTACATTTAGCAGGTATGTTGCTAGTAAATAATGTGTAAGATAGATTGTTGTGGAAGTAAAGGACCCTGCCTGGTATCTCTGATTGTATTTATCACTATTTCTTTTTTTATTCTAGTGTTTCTAATTATGTTGGAACTTAATATCTGAATATTTCTTTTATTTAAAAAATTGTTTAAAAAATAAGCAAATTACATATTGACAGTAAGAGGAATTCTGATTTAGTAAGTTTATATTGTATGGGGTTCTATATGCCAGGCACTCTGCTAAATTATGCTAAATAAAGACCAACACACACAGTCCATCCTTATATGGACTATATCAACTGTATCATAGTATTTTTAATATATTGGCTTGGCCAAAAAGTCTGTATTTTTTTTCCATAAAATAAAAGCCACATTCTTCATTTTCACCAATAACTTTATTGATTTGGACATTTTGAGTATGTCGCTGTCTCCTGTGTGGTATAATGTTGTTACCAGTCTCTAGATTTGATCACTGTCGACTTCAGCTGGTCTACCTGACCGTAGAGCAACGTCCATGGAAAATCTCCAGATGAAACTTTGCAAACCACTTTTGATACATTAAATCAGTCACAGCACCTTCTCCATACACTGTACAAATCTTTTTTTGCAATTCAGTTGCGTTTTTATCTTTCTTGAAATAACAAAGCATAATATGCTGAAAATATCACATATTTTCTTCCATCTTCAATATTAAAATGGATACACAAAAATTCACCAATTTTTGATAAGTTTTTAAAAAATGCATGCTGATATAACAGCTGTCACAATACAGCCCAACAAAATTGTTTTGAATGAAGTTCATGAGAACTAAGTACTACTAGGGCCATCTTATGGGAGGAAAAAAAACCAAATGAACTTTTTTGGCCAACCCAGTAAATTCATGTTAGTCATTTATATTTAGCACTCTGCCAGACATTTTATCCCCTTCGCCGGGTATTTTGAGTATTGAAAAAAATGACATTGATACTTTAAATTCACAAAAATTAAGGTGCATTGCTTTGCATTACTTTATATCTTTTCACAAGTCAAATATAAATACAACTTGTAAGTTTAGACAATTAAGAGATTTTGAATTTGGAGATTTAAAATCTTTTTCTTGTCCTATAATAGATTTATTCTCTTACCTCTGGCTTTAAAATTATTTTTTTCTTTCAATTGGTTCAGGTGGGCAGAAAAAGAACTGAACATGATGAAGCTTTTCTTTGATAATTTGGTATACTATATTCAGTCTGTAAGAGAAGGAAGGCAAAAACATGCACTGTAAGTATCTCTTAATTAAGTTAGTTAATTTAAGTCTATCCTCTGAAAGATAATTTTCTAGTATTTGTACTTTTTTATATAGTAAATAAGTATAAAAATTTCAATTGTAAAAATTTAAGAGAAAGACAGGGTCTTTCTTTAAGTTGAAGAATTTTATAACAGTTATTTTTATAGTTTTTAATCTTAGGGAAATGTAGCCTATGTAACGTGTGGTTTGGTTAACCTTCACTAATGCATTCTGTTAAAAGTCATTGCTTTCAGGAACTAAAAGTTAATTTTTCTGCAGAAATCATCCATATCTTTGTCTTAATATATTAAGGCTTTAATTCTAAGATGTTTAAATATTTATTTCCAAACAAATATAATTTCAATGTTTTCCTTTATTATTATAATTGGATACTAATATTAAAAAGTTAAGGACATGTCTGGAAAGTTTAAAAACTGATGGCATAATGTGTTAATATTTCATCACTAAAAATATTTTCTGTGTATGTTGAAGTGACTTTGGATAAGACTTTGTAGAAGTTGGTCGGTGGTAGTGCTATGTTTAACACTTCTTGTAAGGAGATGCCTGCCCAGAAGTAAACATGTAGAATGCTTTCGAGTCAGTTGGTGGGGACTGATGGTCAAACTGAGGAAACCATCTCAGTGTCAGTATCAGTGTGTTAGCGAATAGGAGAAGTAGCACAGTATTTACAGAGAAGATAGACACGTGGGAAATTCCCACAAAAATGGAAGCTGAGTAGACTGGAGAAGTGTTCAGAAAAGTCACAGACCTTTAAGGCATACTTTTTTCCATGTCCAAAAATGAATTTACTTATTTTTTCCCACAAAACATTTTTTTTCTACAGGCCTTACTATATGTGCTGGAGAGTACCTCCATTTTCCCAGTCCTAAAACTTGGTGACTTGGACCTTTTTTGTGGTTTTTTTTCCCCCAAACATGAATAATGATGATGTTGATGGTAAAAATAGCTAGTGTTCATTGATATTATATGCCAGATACCATTTAAGTATCAGTAACTTCAGGATATAAAACAACCCATTTGATGTTGGCAGTCTCATTTTAAAAGTGAAAACATTTAAGCTATGAGATAAATAACTTGCCCCAGGTCACACATTTTATAAATAGTGGAGCTAGTGTTTGTATAATTCATTTTATAAACACTTTTTATGAACAGTGAAACAATCTGTTTTCTATAATTTGTATTCTTGACTGTTAACCTTCTACTGTCTTCAATCTCTAGTTAACCGTAATACTAACATGTATTTCTTGTTTTTTCACAAGATGACATTCCCAGAAACACTGTTCTAGTTCTTCTAACCAACCTGTAGATCAGTCTTCTTACCTTAATCTGCCCTATGGTTGTTAATTCCTTATTCTTATTAAATTATGAAGGCAATATGGTATTGTTGGAAAGCACATGGGCTTAAGAAACAGACAGACCTGGATTTAGATTAGGAATCTAGTGTTTTGAACTTCTTTCAGTATTTACCTCTCTAATAAGTTTCAATTATTTACCTTATTAATTTTTATAAGGAATAAATGAAATAATTCAGTAAATTACATCTGGCAAAAAGGAGATTATCTATAAATTGTAGTTACCTCACTAAAACAAATTATAGTACAAAGCAAACAAGAAACTTGTCCCTTAGCCCATTTATATTCTTCACTGCATAAAAAATAAACTCCAGTTTTTTCAACCTACTATTCGGGGCCTTCTAAAATCTGAACTCAACCAACCTTTCCTGGTCTATTGTTCAGTGATTTCATAAGGTAGCCTGTTCTACAAGTCTGTCAAATTATTTTTGAGGTATTTCCTTAAATTTACTCTATTCCATAGCTTTGCTTATAAAGTTACAACTATATAAGGTGTAGTCTTTGTAAATCCTATTAAAATTCTAAGGGTTCTTCATAGTCTGTGTTCTCTTTAATTATTATTATTGAAGCAAAGATTGAGGATAACCGTGGCCCCCGGAATCTGAGCATCACCACACGTCCTCTATAAAATACATAAGATCTAAAAAGAGCAGAAATTAAATCACAAATGACCCACATCTTTAGCATTTTTGGGAGACAGAGAATTCAAGTTATCTGTTAAAAGAGAAATAAACCCTAAGTTACAAAAGAGCTCCTGCCACAGTCACAAGCCTGTGGGCTTCAAGAACAGGGAAGGGATGCTTAAGAGAAGGGAGTGGAGAATGTAGATGAATCATCCTCAGAAGGAGAAAGTCCCAATATTAAGTGCCAAAAAATGAATACAGGTCTGAAACTTGGTTATTTATAGCATTGGCTCAGGGTTGTTGCTTACTTTGCTAGAGGTGCAAAGTAAGCAACCAGAGGTGCAGCCTTAAACAAGCATTGCTTCTTTGGTAAAAAAGATAAAGATGGAGTGGTGCTTTTTGGAGATGAGTTTTATACTTTCCTAGGGTACACCAGAGTATCCTTCTAATCCTCCAATCTACCTTCTTGCTAGGCATCTTTGAGAATAAAACCATAGAGCAGAGAGATGTTATCTGGATTATTTTGGTATAACTTCCTTGTTCCTTCCTTGTTCCTCTAGGCTGTATAACTTCCTTATTCCTTCAGGCTGTAAAAGAGTTGTACATTTGCTACTCTTTGGTAAAGCATCTTGAGTTTATGGCACGTTATTTTTCATTTGTTCAGTGGGGAACAGAGTCTTTTGAAGTGTGGAGGCAATGGTTCTGCTGTGGAAGTCAAAGAAGGGGTGACAGAGGGACATATGCTTTCTTGAATTATAGGTCCCTTACTCTGAGATGCAAATATAGGTGAAGGAAGTATTCAGGAAATAAAGGCACTTTGTAAAGAACAAGACTTTTTTTTCCTTTTTATGTCTGTGACCAAAGTCCCTCAGACCACCTTCACAGTACTTCAAGGACTCTGCTACAAAATCTGTCCTATTAGAAAAGGATGAGAAGCTATTAATAGATGTACTTGAATTTTTATCTATATAGCATTTTAGTCTGTGAGTAGCTTATTATATTCCACCTTCCGTTACCCCAGCCATTTTGCCATGTGTACTTTCATCTTTACAAAGGGCACTGCGACAGTAATGAAGCAGAGAGTTCTTTTTTTTCCCCCAATATTAATACAAAATAGTAAAGAGCAGTAAAGGTATATCGAGCAAACTTAATCTTTAGAAAACCTTTACCTTAAACTTCACCAGTGAATTTAGTATAATTTTTTTTAATTAACTAATTTTGGGAAACTTAAAAATTTGCTCTTGAAGATTATTGGAAATTGAATTAATAGGATTTCTGACTTTGTAAGTTGGGTTATGGATCAGGGCTCAGGCTGGATAGCTGTCTTTTTTTGGCAAAGTAATTTGGGCAGTTCATCCACAACCAGCCTTTTGATTTCTAACACACCAATAAAAACTCCTGATTGACTTAGTTTTATTGACTGAGTGCTCAGGTGCTCTGGAACTAGAATATTGTGAAATGACACAGTTCATTATGCAGTACACAAGATTGCTAAAAGAATCCTAAAATGAAAATCTGGTCATTAGCTTCTCATCCCTACAAAATCATTCAGTGACTTCCATCCAGATCAATACCAAACTCTTCTGACATTCAGGCTGCCCACAGTCTGGCCACTGTCTATAGCTTCAGACTCATCTCTTATGCTTCCTCCCCCAACGTTTTAAAAATGCTGTTTCTTTGCAAGTACCTATAAACTGAATTCCCAGAGAACCACGTAAAATCACCTATTAACCAACTTCCACAGCAACTCTTACATTAACCATTGAATTTTGTACACATGAATTATAGTTATTTAGATTTGAAATAATATTAAAAAATGTCAGTTGTGTATCAGCTGAATTCTTTATGAAAGGGATTTATGGAAATGAATTTAGCATTTCTTGTTTAAGTAATAAGATTATGTCACTGGAGGGACTGTAATAATGAAACATGAAATTTCTAGATGGAGACTAATTTATGCACATATTGCAGCATTTCCAAATGACATTTGTTCCACTGTTGATTTCTTATGTACTTTTCTCATCATCTAATTTGAAAGTATGTTTTCTAATAGTTTACAGATTTTTATAATTTATTAAATAATACATCTCAAACATACTTGATTTTATGATCTTTTTTGTGTAACTAAAGTTATATAATTAAAATATTTAATAAATAGGAGTTAGGAAAATAGAATTTTATTTATTTGGTATAATTTAAGATTAGGGCCATTAAATTTTTAATAATAATTATGAAATAGGATCTTTTGATTAATTATTTTTAATGACCTTTTATATATAGATACAGCCACAGTGCTGAAGTTCAAGTTCGACTTCAGTTCTTGACTTGCGTGTTTTCAACTCTGGGATCACCTGATCATTTCAGTAAGTGTTTTAATCAGTATTTTAGTAAGTTTTTAGATCTGTATTGATCCTTGGAGAAGAGTCCGGTGAAATGTACTCATGCATTTAGATTTCTTTAGTCATTAAATTATTCTCAATAATTTATCAGTCTTATCAGTATATATGGCAATATGAGCATGACCCTGACACATTCTTACTTCATTCTCTGTAAGTGTCAGTTTCTCAATGGATAAATGTCTCATTTCAAGACCATATGTTAGGGTGATTGTATCTTTTATTACCTTTGATTATGGAATCTTCCTATCACCCAAGTTGCAAACAGCTATTGTGCTATTATCAGGGCTAAATCTTACCCAAAATTGCTTGGTTTCATAGGTTATAGAAAAAATGAGAGTCCCTAGTTTTATTTAGATTAATTTCAAACTCAAAGTCGTTAACAGTTAGCCTTTCAAAAATAGATTGGTCTGGTATATTCAGAGTGTTGACCATGTCCAAACATGCATGCTAAACGTTCACAGAAGAGAGGGTGAAGATTGAATCTTTTGGCTAGAGTTCCTTTTCTTAACTAGACTGATTGTATTATTGCTCCCTCTCCATACTGTTTTTATATATGTGCTCATGTCAACAAACCTCATTTGTAAGGACATTCTCTTTCTTTAGCTATGTTAATATAGTCTAATGATGAATGTCTTACTGGCCAGAGAGGAGTCATTACTCTGTATGTAAGTCCATATCTGTGCCTGAGAAGCACTGTTTAAATCTATAATTTCTTCAAGTTATGATATTTATAAGAAATACCACTAACATTGTGATACCAACAGATGTCAAAGTGAAGACTCCTGTTTTTGGTAGGAAACTAGTATCTTATATTACTAAGTCAGTTGTCATATCAATTAGGATGGATACCATACAGGAAATAAATAATACAAAATGTAAAAACACCCCATCTTATTCATGGAGAAGTCAAACCAAAACAAGTATTATTAACATAAATAATTTCACATGCCCAGTAAATTTCATGTTTGCTTAGTGTGGACTCTCACTGGAAAGTGTTAACCCCTCCTCTGAGTATTTGAATAATGAATTATTTATTTTGGCAACTTCTGGCCAAGATGGAGGGATAGGTAGACATGCTTCGCATCCTTGCGCAACCATAAGAAGGATCACAACTAAGCTCACAACAAAATACAACCAGAACTGCCAGAAAACTGAACCCAATGGAAGTCTGACAACCAAGGATTTAAAGAAGAAATACTCATTCAGACGCGTAGGAAGGGTGGAGACCAGGACCCAGGCGGAGAGGACACAGTGTGGTGGCAGTGGCTTGGAGGTGGGCAGTGAGGTGAATGGGTGGATGCACATTCAAGTGTGGAAGATAAAAACCTGAAGGGACACCTGGGGAGTGAGCCATCCCAGCCCCAGAGCAAAATGCGCAGCCCAAGGTTCCAGCACTGGGAAAATGAAGCCTCATAACTGGCTGTAAAAACCAGTGGGGGTCGGGGTGGTGGAAGAAATTGCCAGTCTCTCAGGAGTCTCTCAGTCTGTTTAAAGGGCCCTCATGGCACTAGAATGAATGCAGACCCGCCCACTCTGGGATTTAGCACCAGGGTAGCAGCTAGAAGGGCTCTAGTAGCATGCAGGAAGTTGGGGAAAATGAGTGGAAACAGGGTGAGAGCCAAACAAGCTGCATTATTCCCTCTCTTATTCTGCCCTCACATATAGCGCCACAAAGCCAGGAGTGGGTTACCCTGCCCTGGCGAATACCCAAGGCTTCACCCCTTACGACATGACAGGTGTGCCAAGACAGAATCAAAGCACTTCACCTAATACACACAAACAAACCCAGGGAGACTGCCAAATTGAGGAGACAAAGAAATATGGCCTAAATGAAAGAACAGATTAAAACTCCAGAGAAAGAACTAAGCAAAACGGAGATAGTCAACCTATCAGATGCAGAGTTCAAGACACTGGTGAAAAAGATGCTAAGAGATCTCACTGAGTATGGCAAACACATAAGGGAAGAAATGAAGGCAACACTAAATGAAATAAAGAAAAATCCATAGGGAACCAATAGTGAAGGGAAGGAAGCCAGAGTTTAAACCAGGGGTGTCAAACTCATTTTCACCGGGAGCCACATCAGCCTCGCAGTTGCCTTTAAAGGGCTTAATGTAATTTCAACTCCTTAACAGTTGAGAAGTAGTTACATTTATATAGTCCTAAAATTACTTTGGCCTTTTGAAGGCAACCATGAGGCTGATGTGGCCCCCAGTGAAAATGAGTTTGACACCCCTGGTTTAAATCAACAACTTGGAACATAAGGAACAAAATAAACAGTCAACCAGTATAGAATTAAGAAACAAGAATTCAGAAGAATGAGGACAGAATAAGAAGACTCAAGGACACCTCCAGATGTGCCAACATCCAAGTCACAGGGATGCCAGAAGGAGAAGAAGAAGAGGAAGAAATTGAAAACTTCTTTGAAAAAATAATGAAAGAAAACTTCCCTAATTTGGTGGAGGAAATAGACATGACATGTAAATCTAGGAAGCACAGAGTCCAAAACAAGTTGGACCACAAGACATGTCATAATTAAAATGCCAAAAGTTAAAAATAAAGAGAGAATCTCAAAAGCAGCAATAGAAAAGGAGTTACTAACAAAGGAGTTCCCAAAAGACTATAAGCTGATTTCTCAAAAGAAATCTTACAGACCAGAAAGGGCTAGAAAAGAGTATTCAATGTGATAAAAAGCAAGGACCTTACAACCTAGATTACTCTATCCAGCAAAGCTATCATTTAAAATGGAAGGGCAGATAAAGTGCTTCTCAGACAAGGTAAAGCTAAAGGTGTTCATTCTCACCAAGCCTTTATATGAAATGTTAAAGGGACTTAATTTAAGAAAAAGAAGAAAATCAAAACTATGAACAGTAAAATAACAATAAACACAATTATCAACAACTGAATCTAAAAAAAAACAAAAATAAACTAAGCAAACAACTAGAACAGGCGCAGAATCATTGAAATAGAGATCACTTGGTGGGTTATCAGCAGAAAGGGGGAGGAGGAGAATGGGGCAAAAGGTACAGGGATTAAGAAGATAATTGGTAAGTACAAAATAGGGGAATGTTAAGAATGATATAGGAAATGGAGAAGCCAAAGAACTTAGATGTACGACCCATGGACATGAACTAAGGGGGGGATTGTTGGAGGGAAGGGAGTGCTGGGTGGAGAGGGGCAAATGGGAAAAATTGAAACAACTATAATAGCATATCAATAAAATATACTTTAAGTAAAGGTATTATTTTGGTGCTCCCACCCACATTGAGCACCTTATGAATTCTTTGTGCATTATAGCTACTGTCCAGATACAAGCAAGTTGAAAACTTCTCCAAGATCATAGTTGTCCTTTTTTTACTGGCACAATTTCTGTCAAGTAAAATATGGTTATTCCAAAGTTCTGTAAGATAATGTTGATTTTTAATATATCAAGAAATATATATTTTTTAAACTTAAAACAATAACAAAGTGTATATATTGCCTACTGAATGTGAGTTGGTGATTCAGCCATTTATAAATACACTTCTTTTTTATCATATAATTTACTATAATTAACCTGGATACTATTTTTTAGGACTGTTATCTTTTTTCTTTAAGATTTTATTTATTTTTTAGAGAGAGGGGAAGGGAAGGAGAAAGAGAGGGAGAAAAACATCAATGTGTGGTTGCCCCTCACATTCCCCTTTCTGGGGAACCTGACCTGCAGCCCAGGCAAGTACCTTGACTGGGAATTGAACCGGCACCCCTTAGGTTCACAGGCCTAGCTCAATTCACTGAGCTACACCAGCCAGGGCTGTTGCCTGTTTTCGTTACTTATCTGTCTTCTTAATTACTTAATGTGTTTAATATACACTAAAGGTTGTTTTTAGTTTTATGTTGATTCCTAGAGACACAGGTTATTTTAGAAAAAATAGTCTGTACATTAACTATTTCTGTGAGAAACTGATAGGATACTATTTTTCTACTCGAACTCTTTAGACTGGTATTGTTACTAAATATTTCCTGAGGTGTTTTTTTCATATTCTGGGGCTCATCTGCTTTTCCCAAGAAAGAGAGAGGTTTCACACCTTCATATCCCTTCTGATGCGGAACAACCCCTGGCTTTGGAATCCTTTATGATATACTTTTGAAATCCCCATGATGCTTTTATTCTACCCCTTTTGATAGTCTCATTTACCCAAAATTAGACTTGTGATTGCCTTTAATGCCTCCTCTTTTTGAATACTTCTCTGACTTTCTCCTGTCACAGCTTGGAATCATTTAATACTTGGGTCAAAGTCCCATACAGATTTCATTTCATTACATTGGCTTCCAAGCTAATGATGTCCTCTGATGTGTCGCTGTTCTCTGTGTGAGACAGTCAGTTCCATTTTGCTTTATCACAAGGATCCTTTTTTTCATTTTACAAAAATAATGCTTATTAGCATGTATTGTTTACATCCTGTGTGCACAGACTGGGCTTTGAACATAGTATCCACTCTATTCTTCACCCTTAAACCTTAGATGATTTATATAGATATCATACTTAACTACATTTTAAAAGCATAAATTATGTAAAATCTTTTATAAAATAATTTTTATAAATACTGTATAATAATATCTCCTTTATGGATATATTGGTGCTTCTAGGACATTGAATTAGGACCAAAACGTTTTATGTACTGTGATTCAAAATTTGTAATTTTAATCTAGGGCTAAGTTTAGAGCAAGTCGACATTTTATGGCATTGTTTAGTAGAAGATTCTGAGTGTTATGACGATGCACTCCATTGGTTTTTAAATCAAGTTAGAAGTAAAGACCAACATGCTATGGGAATGGAAACCTACAAACATCTTTTCCTGGAGAAGGTAATTTTATTTTTTGACAGTTTTATTGTTTATATTATTTTTCTATATTTTGTTTTTAAACAAACTAATGTTAATTTTTTCTTTTGAATTTTAAAAAGATAAAGGTGCTGTTTTCTGTGGTTTTTATATAGTATTTGCCAGATTTTGCTTTAGTTTTGTTTTCTATAGTGTTTATATCAAAATCGATGCTTAGTTTATATTTACAAAAATATTTTGTTCCTTAACTGAAGTACTTAAACTAACAGTAATTAGCATAACGCTTCAGGCAAACGTTAAAAAGAAATGTGGGGAGTTTTGGTGTTTATTTTTAAAATAGTAACATTATAGTTAAATTTTCAGGAGTGTTACCCATACCCACTAATGTAGAGCTGTATTCTGTGACTCTTCCTTCTTAAATGGTTGTAGTATCAGCCATTCTTCTGGCAGATAGATATAAGCTAATCTTCAGATTTTTTATAGGTCCCTGGAAAGGGTGTTTTAGGAATTGCTACAATAACATTAAAGATGTTCTTTGTCCAGTTTTTGTTCTCCTTTATCAGATGCAACAGTTGGTTCAGGTATTAATATTCCATTTGAATTTGAAATATTAATAATAACAGCAATAGACTTTATTATTTTTATGCTTATTTTTGAGATTGTAAAGGCTCTCTACGTACTCTCACATTGTCTTTGTGGTAGAATTGAGTATATATGAATGAATACATATAAACTAAGTCACCAAATAGATCCAAAGGAAAGCTACAAATAGACCTTCAGTTATCTTAATTTCAACTTGAGACTTATATACAAACTGTACATGTAGCTACCCATCTCACAAATGTGCATGGTCTAGGTATACAATAAATGATAAATTTTAAAATTAATTTTCTCTGATTTGATTATGTCCATTATAAAAATTGAAATGTATCAGATATGTTTTAATTATGACCTGAATAAAATTTTCATTAAATTATTATCATCTATCTTAATTTTTCAGTGAAAATCTGTGCTGATAACATTTTCTTTATAATGTTTTCACTAAAATTAATTTAAATCTCTTAAACTAAACTGGCTTAAATTTTTTTTTAAGATGCCCCAGCTAAAACCTGAAACAATTAGCATGACTGGCTTAAACCTATTTCAGCATCTGTGTAACTTGGCTCGATTGGCTACCAGTGCCTATGATGGTGGTTCAAACTCTGAGGTATGGATTTAGACTTATTAATTAGGTCAGCTTGTGGAATTTTTGTTTTCATTTTTCAAACTAGTGTACTGAATTATATTGTTTATCAAGCTTTGAATTTACTAACTATGAAGACTTTTATTCTTAGGTTTTAAAAAGTTTTAAAAAACTAATTTGGTACCTTTCCATTACCAAAGATAACCTTGATTGTGCTTAGTGAACTTACTACACATTCCTTGATTAATAGAGAAGAGGCCATCTGAGTGTTCCTTTAGTCCTCTGATAATATAATGATAAAGCTCCCAGATAGTATAATGAAATAGTTTTTCAATTAGAAGGTTGATTTGTCTAAAATCTGATTTTTATGCCATTTGTCAAATCCAAAACTTTTAGATGCTCTTGAGCAACTCCAGAGTTTCTGTTGGTAACCTCTATTCTGGAATAGAATCTATGTAAATCATCTCTGATCCTAAGGCATATACTCAGTTTATTAGCTGAAGACCCTCACAAATTGCTAATCTTACCTCTGGTTTAGAGTTCCATTTGCCTAGTTGGGTGGCTACTAGGTTTTGTTGAATGTGTTATTCCTAGACTCTCTTGACACAGACTGTTATTTGAAAGTCTATCTCATTGGACATTCCAGTTTATTAATGATAGCTATGATTTACGTATTATCCATTCACATTTTTCATTAATTTTCTCCGGAAGTTGGAGTTGTGCTATAATGACAAAAGCAGAGAAAATTGCTGTTAATTTATGTAGTAACGAATAATTTTAATTGTATCCAAAATGTTTTCACACTGTCTTCCTACATTCTTTCTTTGTTTCAGTAGTGTGTGTTTTTTTTTTTTTAATTTTTTGGTCCTCTTACTTTGATATTAGTATGATAAATTTTAATTTGTGATTTCAGACAACCAGACAATTCTGATTGACCTAAGAAGTAGTCATACTCTAATTTTGAGATAATACTGCTTTAATGTAGATGTTAGAAACACTGAGGGTGGTTAGTCACTTATCAGAAGGATATCGTGCTTTACTCTGCCCAACTTTTAAGAACTTGCAGTCTCCACTTAGTTTTCAGTGAAAACATTCTTGTCATCTTGTGGTTAACATGAATTTAAGTGACAACTTGGGTTAACATATTTTTTAAAACTTTCTGTGAATACATATAAACAGTGACTTTATGAGAATAAGTTGGATGAAAGCATTTAAGCATTGTTATGCTAATAAACTTGTGTTTTCATTCCTTTGTAGCATGTTTCGGGGAATTTTACCACTATGTAGTCACAACTTTTAGTTACTGAACAGTACAGAAATACATAGTCAGCTGCTTTATAAATAAGTATTTTTAGAATTGATTTAACTTGTATCTCAGTAACTGAGAAAATTTCCAAGGCTGCTATCATTTCTATTATATAATAACTAAGTAATATTAAATAGAAATTATCTTTTAAATATTTTGTAGAATATTAAAACTTTTTGATATCGAATGACTTTTAAATTTGTTACTTCAGTCTTAGCATTTGCATTGTTTGACAAATAGTAAAATTTATAGATGTCATGTTTTTCTTTCTTAGCTTTGTGGTATGGACCAATTTTGGGGCATTGCTTTAAGAGCACAATCTGGTGATGTCAGTCGAGCAGCTATCCAGTATATTAATTCCTATTATATTAACGGTAAGTGATTTGAAATACTGCCTAATAGGTAATTTTTATGTAAAGAATTTTTTGTTTAGTTACAGTTTTATTTAGCAAAACAAGAATATATGATTGATATACATGTCTAAACATTTGATTTTTCAGGTAAAACTGGTTTGGAGAAGGAACAAGAATTTATTAGTAAATGTATGGAGAGTCTTATGATAGCTTCCAGCAGTCTTGAGCAAGAATCGCATTCAAGTCTCACTGTTATAGAAAGAGGACTCCTTATGCTGAAGACACATCTGGAAGCATTTAGGAGAAGGTAATTTTTTTTCACATCACATACGGTGAATTTGAGGCTTTTTTTCAGATGTGTCCAAAAGTATTCTTAAAATTAGAGGTTTTTTGGGGGGCAGGTAACAAGTGTAAATTACCAAAATTGAAGTGCTAGTATTAGAAGTAATTTTTGTTCATACTATGTATCATTAAGTGGTGCAATAAGCAATAAAGTTTCCTGGTAAATAGTGCAGGGCTTTAAAAATCATTAGACTCTGAGAAGATATGCATGAATGAGAATTTTTAGACAGAACTCTTATCACTAAGAAAGTATTACTATGATTGAAAAGGCAGAACACCACTACCAAAAAAAGTGTCACTGAAACTCACCAAGAACATCAAATAATTTCTCATAGTTGAACCAAATTGAGTTTGTTTTATTTGCTGTTTTTTTTTTTTTTTCTTCCTGGACTAGGAGACAGTATTTTAATTTTGAATTTCCATTTACCATGGAAACATGATCAAAAATTCTGTGTTAATGAATATCTGTGTAATTAATTTAGACATAACCTGTGTAATACAGAAATAAAGCAAATTAACATTTATGAATGTATCGACTGAAGTGAAAGGTGAGTAGATAGTTTTAATTAAGAAATTCTGTGTATTAAAAATCATGAGTAAATGTAAAAGTACAAAGAAACTTGAAAAATTGTTAAAATGAATAACTTCAACTTCGGAGTTTAGTTTGATAATGAAAATGTCATACAATTGACAGTTATTGATATTTTATTTAAAATATTAGGAAATATTGAATAATAAAGATTTTCTAGATATTTCTTATAAATAACATGACTTCATGATTTAAAACATTTGGACATTGCAGAATTTTTATATTTTAATTATGATTGCGAATTGTGGAAATTCTACTAAAGTAATTCCATGTGTTTTTAAAGACTGTATAAGGGAACTCTAGAGGTTTTTGCATAGAAACTTCACACTGCCAGGTAACTTGTACCACTTTAAAAAATAAAAATAAATAGGTAAATGTGGTGATGTATTCAAATTAATAAAACTTAAGTACTCATAAAATTTAGATATACTATAGAAAATTAAAGTTCTTGTAGTCTTATTTCTTCCTATCAGAGATAGTTATTGTGAATGATACATAAATACATGGGTGGGCAAAAATAGGTTTATAGTCCATATGGAAAATAATATAATAATAAACAGGAAAAGAATAAACTGTGTTTCATATACAACTGTAAACTTACTTTTGCCCACCCCTGTATGTATATTATTCCAAAATTTTCTCTGCTGCAAGGTATACAAACAACAAACCAAAAAAGGCCTATTGGTTTAAACCCTTGGTTGTTACATAGTGTTACCAATGTCTTAAAATAAGCACTTATTTAAAAATAAATTGAAGTTCTTAGGATTCCATGGTACTTTTATAAGTTTAATGAATTTCATTTAAAAAAATCCCTTCTCAGATGTACACATTTTTAGTGACTCATGAACAAATTGTCTATTGATAAGACATCTTTGTATTTTTTCATGTTTTATTGTAAAAGTTGGTGTTAAACAACATATATAAATCCTTATTTTAGGGTGCCTAGTAGAGAAACTAGGAAACAATTGAATATTAAAACAACTAAGAGGTAGTTTAATAACTTAGGTATTTTCATTCAAATTCTTGTGCAGGATTATTACACAGTTTCAAGTACTTAATATGTTTGGTGCTCCTACTAACTTAAAATAGCCTAACATTTATAGAATGAAAATACAAAGTAATTATTATTTTGTATTCTTTATATTAAGAGACTGAAACAAACGTCTTTTTAAAAAAAATTTTTTTTAAGATAAGATTTTAATCTTAAACAGTGGTTCTCAACCAGAAGCAATTGTTTCCCAGGGAACATTAAGTAACCTGTGGAAGCATTTTTGATTCTCAGAGGTTACAAGAGAAGGGGGTTCTATTGGAATGTAGTGTGGTAGAAATCAAGGATGCTGGTAAACATTCTACAGTGCGTGAGATAGCCTCCTTCCCTCCAGAACAAAACTTATCTAAGATTACTCTTTTACTCAGTAATAGAAGCTGCACATTGGATTGCCTCTAGGAAATCAAGTCCGTTTTATTCCCTTTTGTACCCTCCTATTCCAGAATTGCTGATTAGTATAAGGTATTTATATTTTTGTCTTAACTGAACTCTGGTATCCTGGATCCTGTCTTCAACAACTAGAAATCACTTAGGAAATTGACACATACTTAGTGTCATACTAGATGCCTGTGTCCTTTGAAATATTAATCTTTATAATTCATATTGTAATTTTAGCAGTCATGGAATCAGCTATCAAAATTCTGTTTGGCTGGTTAACATACACTTACTAGAAAAATTTCTGTGTCTGAAAAATATTTCTAATACCTTTTCTTCCTCTTCTGAATGTAGGAATGACAACTTGCCATTTCTCTTACCAGAAAAGTTTGTTGTTTGAATTCATCCTGTATCTATTACTGCCACTATCCCCTGCCTTCCATTAAAAACAAACAAAAAAAATGTTCTTAATGGGATTTTTTTTCCTCGGTAATTTTTCCTGAAAATTATTTTTTAGGAGTTTTAGCTGTATTTATTTATACCTTTAAATTTGATTCAGTATGATGAACCTAAACTGAGTGCTTCTAATTTGGAAGAAAAACAAGTAGTGCTATAGAGTAAATTGGAATGTGCTAGAACCTTTTGTGGGCTTTTTCGTTTTGTAAAGTAATAAAAACTTCAGTTACATTAAAATGTTTTAAAATGATATCCTTTCTGTGTGTGGTTTTTGTTTGTTTTAGGTTTGCATATCATCTCAGACAGTGGCAAATTGAAGGCACTGGTATTAGTAGTCATTTGAAAGCACTGAGTGACAAACAGTCCCTGCCGCTAAGGGTTGTATGTCAGCCAGCTGGACTTCCTGACAAGGTAGTTACATAGTCTTAGATTCCAAGTTGATAACATTTCCCAGTTTATCTGTTCTTTTTGTATTTTTAAATTGGTTGCATCTCATATTTCAGATGACTATTGAAATGTATCCTAGTGACCAGGTAGCAGATCTTAGGGCTGAAGTAACTCATTGGTATGAAAATTTACAGAAAGAACAAATAAATCAACAAGCTCAGCTTCAGGAGTTTGGTCAAAGCAGCCGAAAGGGAGAGTTTCCTGGTAAGTCCGGTAGTTCAAATTTTCACATATTTTAACTTGTATTATAATATTTACTTCAAAACTTTATATCTTTGAAGACTACCAACCATGTCCATGGCTCTCACCCACCTTCCCCTACTCTTGGTATAATTCCATTGATTCTTTTTTTTTTTGGAATCAGGATTTTCTCTTTTTCTTTTTCTTTTTTTTTTTTGCCCCCACCATCCCCAGCCTGCTCTCCCACGCCCTTTCTTTTTTTTTTTTAATAAGTATTTTTTATTGATTATGCTATTACAGTTTTCCCAATTCTTCTCCCTTTATCCCCCCTCTGCCCTGCCCCCATAACCCTCCAGCATTTCCCCCCACGCTTCATTCATGTTCATGGGTTGTATATAAATTCTTTGAGTCCTCTGTTTCCTATACCATTTTTATCTCTCCCTGTCTATTTTATGCTGCTTCTTCCCTGTACCTTCCCCACCCCTCATTCCTCCCTTCTAACTCCTCACTGAAATCCCTCTGTGTAATGTCCGTTTCTCTGATTCTGTTCCTGTTCTGGTTGTTTGCTTAGTTTTTGTTTCCATTGTTTTTCTTTTCTTTTAGGTTCATTTGTTGATAGTTGTGAGTTTGTTGTCATTTTACTGTTCATATTTTTTATCTTCTTTTTCTTAGATAAGTCCCTTTAACATTTCATATACTAATAGCTTGGTGATGATGAACTCCTTTAACTTGACCTTATCTGGGAAGCACTTTTATCTTCCCTTCCATTCTAAATGATAGCTTTGCTGGATAGAGTTATCTTAGATGTAGGTCCTTGCTTTCATGACTTTGAATACTTCTTTCTAGCCCCTTCTTGCCTGCAAGGTTTCTTTTGAGAAGTCAGCTCATAGCCTTATGGGTAATCCTTTGTAGGTAACTGTCTCCTTTCCTCTGGCTTCTTTTAGGATTCTCTCTCTATATTTAATCTTGGGTAACTTGATGATGTGCCTTAGTGTGTTCCTCTTTGGGTACAATTTGTTTGGGACACTCTGGGCTTCCTGAACTTCTATTTCCTTTGCCAGATTGGGGACGTTTTCCTTCATTATTTGTTCAAGTAAGTTTTCAGTTTCTTGCTGTTGTTATCCTTCTTGCACCCCTATAATTCAGATATTGGAATGTTTCAGGTTGTCCTAGAGGTTTGTAATTTTTTGAATTCTTGTTTCTTCATTTTGTTCTGGATGGATGTTTATTTTTTCTTTCTGTTCCAAGTCGTTGTTTTGAGTCCTGGTTTCCTTCCTGTCACTGTTGGTTCCCTGAATATTTTGCTTTATTTCACTTTGGGTATCCTTCATTTGTTTTCTCATTTTTCGATCAAGCTCAATCAGATCTGTGAGCATTTTGATTACCAGGGCTTTAAATTCTCCATCAGATAGGTTGATGATCTCCTCTTTGCTTAGTTCTCTTCCTGAGGCTTTGCTCTGTTCTTTCACTTGGGCCATATTTCTTTGTCTTGGCGTACCTGATAAGTTGTAAGGGGGTGGGGCCTTAGGTATTCACGGGGCAGGGCAACCTCTCTGCTGCACTGCAACACTGCCTGTGGGGGAGGGGCCAGAGAGGGAACAGTGAAGCTCACCTACTCATCTCTAGTGCATTTTTCCACGAACACTCCTGTGAGACTGGGAGTTTCTTCCACTGTAGCAACTGCCATAGTCCATAGCCACCTCTGAGTCTCAGTTTTCTCCTTAAGTCAGCCTCCCCTCCCCCTGTGCAGCCCACTGAGCCTGGCAGCAGCAGACCCCCGTCCCCATGGTCCGGGGCGGTTTTTCTGAGTCAGTCTGCAAGGTCTGCTGCCTTACTGGCCTGGTTGTTCTGGTTGATTTTAATTCAACCTAAATCCAACCTTTAATTCCTTGGTTGTCAGAGTTCCATGCAGTTTGATTTTTCTGGTGCTTTTGGTTGTTTATTGATTTTAGATTGTTTGATATCTTCCTTTTGGTTGTGCAAGGAAGCGAAGGGGTTCTACCTACGCCTCAATCTTGGCTGGAACTCTCCATTGATTCTTAAATAAGAGTTAGAGTCACTTCAGGTTTTACTACTTGTAAACATTTTGTTCTTCTCAAAAACTTCTACTTTGGGAGGCTATTTGATAAGCACTGTGGGAAATGTTAATCAATTTGTTTCCATATACTGTTTAGTACCCTATAATTTTTTTGGCCGTATTGATATATATGTATATATTTTTTGAGCATATGAAAATAATGCCCCCTTAAATTTCAACTGTGCACCTCACCCCTTCCCTCCAAGAAAGTATCACATTAAGAAATTTTTCATGTGAGCCTAAAGGTGTATTTGATTACTGATTTAACTGTTAAGACTAGTACATTTTTAGTGTCTTCCTATAATACGTAAAATATGAGCTAATCAGAAGAACATAAGAGATGTTATTTTTTGTTATAATTTAAGGGTCTGAAATTTTAACAGGCCAATAGATATTTAGGGGGAAAAATCTTAAGCTTGTTTTTTAAAGACTTTTAATCTGCCTGTGTTCAGAGTAATTCTTTGGCATTTTTCAGTAAAGAGCCAATGTCACTACAGCATGCTTAAGGTGGAACTGTGTGCATCTTCTAAAGTAGCATATCTTAGGGTTGGTCTTGAATAATTTATAAATATTCTTTGTACAAAAGAATAGGTGTTGAAAAGTCTCCCTTCTGCCCTAACCTTTAAACCACCCATTTCTCTTCTTGTGAAGCAAATGTTATTGGTTTCTTATATATCCTTCAAAAGATACCAAGAAGCATATTCATACATACATACCTTTAAAACACAAATGTAGCATTCTATTTATATTCCTCCACCCTTTCCTTATAGTGCTTAACATTCATAAAGAACATTCCATATTAGTGCATATAGAAAGTTACCTCATTCTTTTTAAAGATCTGCCTAATCTATAATAAGGTGGGACCATGATTTATTCTACATATTCTCTATTAATGGACATTTAGGTTGTTTCCACCGTTTTTGCTATTACAAACAATGCTAACTAATACAAGTTAGCTAAAAACTTAGTTATGACATTTTCAGGTCAAATTGTATCTACTTTTGTTACATTTAAATGAACATAAAAAGAATGTGAAATTAGTAATACTAAAATGAAAAGCACCCATGTTCCTACCACCCATATTAAGAACTAGAACATTATTAGAAGCTACTTATGTATCCCTTCCTAATATCATCCTTTCCATTTCCCCGTAATACAATCTTGTTTTTTAGTTTACTATTCTTTTAATGTTGCTTATAGTTTTACTTCTAGTGTATATTCCTAAACAATGTATTTAGTTCTCTAAAACAGATAAGCAAGCCCAAACTTGATGGATTAATGAAAAGGGAAGTACAGCTCTTAATAGATAAAGGATCACAGAAGAGAATGCTCCTATGCCACATTACAATAAATCAGATTATAGATATAAACTTATATCTAGCTTAAGATTTGTCTTTTTAGGGTTTTGCTATCTCCTTGAATAAGTGGATATAGCTAACATGTCTCTGTACAAAATATTGTAGAGATGCCAGGTAATTTATTTTATAATATCTTCTACCTAAAATCTTACTGGAATCATTTCAAATTTGGTGAAATTCGCCCTGAAGAATAAATAAACAAAGCAGTATATGAAGTTCTGAGAGGAAAATCCAACAGGATTTAATGATGAATTTTAATACTAGCTATTAAACATTTTAAAACTACGGTGGTACCTTGGTACTTGTTATTAATTTGTTCCGGCACTTGTGACAAGTGTTGAAACTGATGACTCCTGAACAATGAAGTATTTTCTCATGTGGGGTGGTGTCGTGACTCATTAAGTTCTAGCAAGTGTGACGAGTCCCAAGCAAGTGCTAAGGGCTGAAACATTTTTTCTCTTCAAAATGTGACAAGTATGGGATTTGACGAGTTCTGAAGTTGACAAGTACCAAAGTATGACTGTATTATAATAATCCCATTTTGGTGAAGAATTGTTAAGTGAACAGATAACAAAAATAGTCTTTTATTAATATGTGACATTCAATTTGGGGACAGAAAGAAAAACCCCATATCTCTCTAATGCTCAGGATAGATTTAAAGTGTTTCTATACACACAAAATAAACTATAGGAAAATCCAGAAGAAATAGGATTAAATATCAAACCATTGAGAGAGCCAAGATTTCTAGGCTTAGAAATAATGAAATACTTATGGAAAGAATCATACATTTTGCTTATACAACAGTTAT
Source organism: Desmodus rotundus (assembly GCF_022682495.2). Classification (NCBI taxonomy): domain Eukaryota; kingdom Metazoa; phylum Chordata; class Mammalia; order Chiroptera; family Phyllostomidae; genus Desmodus; species Desmodus rotundus. Next base: position 136,585,655 of record NC_071391.1, on the reverse strand, counting down.
CAGTTTTGCTGCACAACAATTGTACTTGAGGAAAATTGCCAAAATTGACCTGGAGGAACCCATTTTTCTCCTATGTGTTTGAAATATTTTTGGATAGAATTTTCTTGTTTGTGTGACAGGTAATTTAAAATGTGAATGTGTTGTTATGCAAAGTAGTATTCCTGTTTCAGTCATTCCTGACAATAGCTGTTTAGTGCCCAGTGGCGTTTTTCTACATTAAGTTAATAAGATTTAACAATATTTATTTAAGTTTTATTTAATCATTCAGATATTTCAACATTTTTACCTTATTTTCCTATTCTTTTTTTTTCTTTATTTTTTAAAAAAGTTTTTATTTTTCAATTATAGTTGACATACTCTGTTACATATTAGTTGCAGGTGTAAAACCCAGTGATTAGACATTATATAATTTACTAAGTGATCACCCTGATAATCTACTACCAATCTGATACCATACATAGTTATTATAATATTAGTGACTATATTCCCAGTGCTGTACTTCTTAAATCCTTCAACCTTTTTACTCTTCGCTGTCAACCCCATCCCATCTGGCATCTGTAAAAATGTTCCCTGTATCTATGAGTCTGTTTCTGTTCTGCTCATTTGTTTATTTTTTAGATCTATTTTATCTAATGTGAGTATTGCTACCTCAGCTTTTGTTTGTTTCAATTTTCACGAGCATCTTTTTCCCTCACTTTACTTTCAGTATGTGTGTCTTTTGATCTGAAGTACATCTCTTGTAGACAGCATGTGTAAAGGTTTTGTTTTGTTATTCGTTCGGCCTCCAGCCTCCATATGTCTTTTAGTGTTCAATCTATTTACATTTAAAGTAATTTTTGATATTTATTGCCATTTTATTCTTTATATATATATATATATATATTTTTTTTTTTTAAGAGTTTGTTTATTTTTAGAGAGAGGGGAAGGGAAGGAGGGAGAGGGAGAGAAACTTCAATGTGTGGTTGCCTCTCACGTGTCCCCTGCTGAGGACCTGGCCTGCAACCCAGGCATGTGCCCTGACTGGGAATTGAACCATGTGACTCTTTGGTTCACAGGCCCGCAGTCAATCCACTGAGCTACACCAGCCAGAGCTATTATTTATATTTTTTATTGTTCTTTTCCTCCTTCTTAAAGAAAACCAATTAACATTTTGTATAATACTGGTTTGGTTTGGAATGAACTCTTTTAGATTTTTCTTTTCTGGGAACCTCTTTATCTGTCCTTCAATTCTAAATGATAGCCTTGCTGGATAGAGTAATCTTGGTTGTAAGTCCTTGCTTTTCATCACTTTGAATATTTCTTGCCACTCCCTTCTGTCCTTCAGAGTTTTTCTGTTGAGAATCAGCTGACAGTCTTATGGGAGCTCCCTTGTAAGTAGCCAACTGCTTTTCTCTTACTGCTTTTAAGATGCTTTCTTTGTCTTTAATTTTTTGCTATTTAATTATGATGTTTCTTGGTGTGCGCCTCATTAGGTTCACCTTGTTTGGAACTCTGTATACCCTGGACTTATAGATCTATTTCCTTCACCTGGTTAGGGAAGTTTTCCATCATTCTTTATTCACATAGGTTCTTAAAGCCTTGCTCGCTCTCTTCTCCTTCTGGCACCCTCATGATGTGAGTGTTAGTATGTTTAAAGTCCTAGAGACTCCTTACACTATCTTCATTTTTTGTATTCTTTTTTTCTTTTTGCTGTTCTGATTGGGTGTTTTCTGCTGCTTTATCTTCCTAATCTCTGATTTGATCCTCTGCTTTATCTATTCCAGTATTGATTCCCTGTAATATATTCATTTCAGTTAGTGTATTCATTTCTGACTGGTTCTTTTTCTGTTTTCTCGTTCCATTTTTTGTTTCCTATCTTAATTCTCTGAGTTCATCACTCTTTCTCTAAGTTCATTGATCATCCTATAAGTAGTGTTTTGAACTCTACATCTAGTAGATTGCTTTTCTCTATTTTTTTTTTTCCTGGAGTTGTATTCTGTTCTTTCATTTGGAGCTCATGGTTTTTTAAGATTCTATTTATTTATTTTTTTTAGAGAGAAGGGAAGGGAGGGAGAAAGAGGGAGAGAAACATCGATATATGAGAGAAACACTTATTGGTTGCTTCTCGCATGTCCCCAACCAGGGACCTACAACTGAAGTACGTGCTGTGACTAGGAATCAAACAGGCAACCTTTTGGTTGACTGGATGATGCCCAACCCACTGAGCCACACCAGTCAGGCCTCAGGCACATTTTTTGTCTCCTCATTTTGGCAGCCTCCCTGTGTTTGTTTCTGTGTATTAAGTAGAGCTGCTACATCTCCTGGCCTTGGGTGAGTTGTCTTATGTAGTAGGTGTCCTGTAGGGTCCATTGCACAGCCTCTGGATCACATGATTTGGGCTCTCCAGGTGTGCTCCTGTGTGGGCTGTGTACACGTTTCTGTTATAACTGAGTCTTGAAGGCTGTTGGCACCTCACTGGGAGTGTTTTACCCCCTAGGCCGATGGACTGCAAAGACTGGCTGGGACCACTGTGGAGGATCAGCTAGCTGTGTAAAGCCAACCCCATAGAGAAGGACTTAGTTCATCAAGGCTCTGGTGCCTACTGAGTCTGCCTTTTTTTGTGTGTCCCATATGGAGGAGTTTTGGTGGTGCTTCAATGTGGTCTGAAGCTGTCCACCAGGTGCGCTGGGGCCTCCTGGGAGGTGCAGGCCAAGGGTAACCTGCACATGGGTCCTGCCTGGGACCACCCAAATGAGCTAAGCAGTCTGCAGATGGCAGCCACTTGTGCTGAGCTTGGAGGTGCCAGGAAAGACCAAGTTGTGAACCAAGGCCTGCTGCAGCTACTGCTGGGTCTGGGGCCACTTAGCCAGAGGTACAGGCATGCTGACGCCAGATGCTGCTTGCTTCAGAGATTTTAGGGAAGTCTGAAGCATTAGCTGATAGGGGCCTTTTATATGTTACTCAGACAAAGCTACTCAGACAGCTTTGGTGGGCCCCAAAGTTTTTGGGGGCAGGGTCTCAGGAAATCGACAGGGCATGGGGAACTGTGTTAGCCAGGTAGATGTAGAATCAGATATAGCACCTTATTGCCATATCGGTTGGTGGAGAGTCAGAAAAGGAACAATGGCCTCTGTCAACACTTGTGTCTGTGAGAAAGCTGCCCCTCCAGCTCTTGTTTTGACATAGGACAGTTCAGTTTCTCATATGTCCCTGGTGCCTTTCAAGCTGCTGCCCAGCACCAAACCTTAGAGTAAGTGAGTCCAAGTAACTCTATGCACAGGCTGTTTAAAAAGGAACACCTGGGACTCCAGAAGCCTTCCCTCTCACTCAGCCACAATCCCTGCTGGCTTTTACAGCTAGAACTTACAGGGACTTCTTTTCCTGACACTAGAACCTTGGGCTATGGGGCCTGGGTTGGGTCTGGGACCCCTTCTTCAGGGGGATGCCTCTGCATTTGAGATAACCCTAACGATTTTTACCCACTACATGCAGATGTGGGACCAGGACGTTCTGAGTGTCTGCTTTTCCTACCAATCTCTGGCTTTTTTATACCCTTAGTTGTAGGACTTATATTTAGCTGTATTTTAGGTGGCTCTGAATGATAGTTGTTCTGTAGATTATTTATAATTTTGATATGGTTTTGTGAGGATTTGTGTACTGCCTTTACCTATGCTGCCATCTTGACTGGAACCTCTTAATTTTCCTATTCTGTCAAGCATTTCCTTTTTTGAAAAATTAATGGATTAAATAATAATTTGAATGCTGCTGTGTTCTCAGAATGGGGAATACATGCTCAGAAAATTTACACCTTATACACTATTTCTTAGTAAGTTACTTGAAATTATTCTGGAGCAAAATGATATACAAACAAGAAATAAGAGGAATATTCTAGAGGCACAGTGAAGATATGTCCCAGCTTAAAAGCTGAGCAACAGTCAGAAAATAATTGTCCTTATGGAACAATAGAATGGATGGCTCTGAAGGAAGATCTCTGGAAAGGATAAGTCCGTAATTACTTTATTGAAAAAACATTTTTAAAAAGGATACAATAAAGACAGCCCTGGCTCGTGTGTGTGGCTCAGTGCATTGAGGGCCAGCCTGTGAACTGAAAGGTTGCTAGTTCGATTCCCAGTCAGGGCACATGGCTGGGTTGCAGACCGAGTCCCCAGTTGTGGGTGTTTGAGAGGTGACTGATTGATGTTTCTCCTGCACATGAACATTTATCTCCCTTTCTTTCTCCCTCCCTCCCCCTCTCTCTAAAAAATAAATAAATAAAATCTTTCAAAAGAGTATACAATAAAGGCAAATAATGCAAGAAAACAAACTGCCATCAGAAGCAAAAACTAAAAGTCGTATTTTAAAAATCAGAGTACCATATGATTTCAATCATATGTGGAATCTAATGAACAAACTGAACTAACAATCAAAATAGAGACAGACTGAAATAGAGAGAAGACTGACAGCTGTCAGAGGGTTAGCGGGTGGAGGGATCAAGGAAAAAGGACTTTTGGACATGGAGAACAGTGTGGTGATTGCAGGGGGGAGGGGGTGTAAGGGGGGTAAATGGTAATGGAAAAAATACAATAAAAAAATACTTGGATTAAACAATATTTGCATTGAATACCTGCTATATTCTCGTGCTGGGGAATACACCTGTGAACATAAAATCTGTGCCTTTTTGAACTGGGATTTTTTTTTTTATGGAGGAAATACATAAATGCATCATGTCAGATCCTATTAAGTGTTTTAAAGAAAGATGAAACAGAGTAAGGGATTAATAGTGAATTGAGGCTCTTTAGATTGAATGGTTAGACAGAAGGCCATTTGAGCTTACATTTGATAGACCTGAAGGAAGCGAGGGAATGAACTATGTGAATTCCTGTGTGGAGGAGCAGCTTATGCTTTGAGATGGGAACATTTTTGGTGTTTTCAAAAAATAAGGACGTTGGGTGGCTAAAACATATGTAGGTAGGGATGATGGTGGGAAATGAAGTTGAAGGTGGAGGCAGCAAAGAGGACTTCATGGTCTTTGGAAATAAACTGCCTTAATCTGAGTTTATTGAATTTACCATAATCTAGGATGTTGTAACTGATCTTTTTATGTCAGAGCTTTGTTTTTTTTTTTTTAATTTTTTTCTTTGTTATAGTTTGTTTTACTTTGTTTTGGTGCATTATAACAGGGAAGAGAAAATTCAATCAGTATAAATACTTGCTGGTTAATTGTTTAGCATTAATGCATTAATGAATCTGATTCATTAGCATGTATCTGGTGAAAAAATGTTTTAGGTTCCCACAAAGGTCCATAATGTTTTTCACTTGTATAATTTTTCATACTGTTAAGCTGGCAGGAATTGATCTAGTTAAAATGATGCTAAAAGGGAATTTTAATGTAATTTTTTTGTCTAAGGCTAACTTCTAACAACAGAAAATAATTCAGGAAGCATGCTTAGTACTGTCTCTCCTTTGCTCAATAAGTATATTTAAACTGAATGTCCAGTAGAATTGATTGCTATAACCATATTTTCATGTTAGCAAAGAAGTTAACTCTTCTAAAAATTTTCACTTATGTTTTCTCCTATTTTTAAGGAGGCCTTATGGGACCTGTCAGGATGATTTCATCTGGACATGAGTTAACAACAGATTATGATGAAAAAGCACTTCATGAGCTTGGTTTTAAAGATATGCAGGTACACATAAGTATGATTTGAGTTTTACTAATCTGTTGACTGTTACAGTCTATAGGGGAACATTTGAAGGTACAGTTTAAAAACTGTTCTTACTGCTTTTGTTATACTAAAATCTTAAATGAATTTATTTTATACTTCAGAGATTTATTAAGCCACACTTAGTATGTATAATTATTTGTTTTTTTTTTCCTATTGCTTCTGTTTTTATAGATGGTGTTTGTATCTTTGGGTGCACCGAGGAGAGAACGGAAGGGGGAAGGTGTTCAACTGCCAGCATCTTGCCTACCACCCCCTCAGAAAGACAACATTCCAATGCTTTTGCTTTTACAAGAACCTCATTTAACTACTCTTTTTGATTTATTAGAGATGCTTGCATCATTTAAACCACCCTCAGGAAAAGTGGCAGTGGAAGATAGTGAGGTGACTTTATCATTTTATTTTTACATAGTTTTATCTTTGTGCCAAGTGAAAAGTAACTTTGTTATTAATCTCTTAACAGCAGTAAAACCTAGGAAACCATTTATTTATTCATTAGCTACTGAAGTGTATAATATGATCTAGGCATACCATTTAAAGCATTGTTTTATGAAGATCACAATAAGCACAGTTTCAACCTTCATTGAATCCCATGGGGAAGACAGATATTTGATAGATGAACAGATAAATAGTTTCAGGTAAAGTAAGAGATAAATAGTTTTAGATAGAGATAGGCATTAAGACTGAAACATGACTTGTCATTATTAGGATGTGGTGATAGAGGCCCATTTATGTATTATTTGGTCAAAGAAGATTTCTCTGAGGGAGAATATATGTAATCTTGAGGTGGAAGGATGAAAAGGAGCCAGCTAAATGAAGAGAATGAGGAATGCTTTGGGTAATTTGATTCCTGAAGCCCTTGATATCAGAGGGATTTATATCTAGGAATTTCAAAGAGATAGTTTGTAGAATGTGGAAGATAATGGGAAAGTAGAATGAGTCTGTAAGCCATTTTCATTTTATTCAGAGTAAAGTAGACAGCATTAAAATATCTGAAGCAGAAAGTGAGAGACATTTGTTCTCTGATTTTTGTTTTAAAGGCAATAGATTTGTTTGGCAAGAAGAGAAAAAGGTGTAAGGAACCTTATACACTAGTCCAAGGAAATGTTGACAGTGCCCAAAATAGAATGGTGGCAATGGACATAAATTAAATGGACAGCAGGTCAAAACAACATAACTTGGTGGTAGTTTGGCTTAAGATTGGGCATAGACTTGGGTTTAGGAAGAAGGAAAATAGAGAAGGAAAATGCAGGTTTCTGGCTTGAGTAACTAGGTGGATTCCATTTGAGATGAAAAATGGATGCATGTGGGATATCAAGTGAAGGTGTCAAGTAAGCAATTGGATATATGAGTTTGGAGCTCAGAAGAGTTTTGGTCTAGAGAAGTAATTTTGTGGCTTTTCAGTATAAAGTTGTTATTTAAAGTTAGTAGTGTGGCCCTGACCCGTGTGGCTCAGTTGATTGGCCATTGTCCCACGAAGCGAAAGGTTGCCAGTTTGATTCCAGGTCAGGACACATGCCCATGTTGTGAGTTCAGTCCCTGGTTCATACAAGATGCAGCTGATTGATGTTTCTCACATCAGTGTTCCTCCCTCCCCACCCCACCCCTCGCTCTCGCTCGCTCGCTCTCACTTGCTCTCTTGCTCGCTCTCTCGCTCCCCTCCCCCATCCTCTCTAAAAATAATAAATCAGATTTTTTAAAATGTTAGTGTGTATGAGATCACCTAAAGGAATCATTTTCCTTCTACTGACTTTGTTTTCTTAATGCCTTTAAATGGACTTACTCTAAGGTGTTGTTCATTGATGTTCCTCATCCCGTGAATCATTATTTTGAGGTTGAGTGGCAATTAATTAATAATGGTGCTTTTATGGCTTGTTTTTGATGGCTATTGTTCTTTCTTTCCCAAGAATGATAAATGACTTCTTTTTGTTTCCAAAATGTGTTTGATCATGAATGCAGTGGTAGCCACTGAGTCCTGTGTTCCTGATAGTCTGGTTTCTTTTGTGGTGGCATATTTTTTAATTCCTAAGAAATCCCCCCTTTTGTTTAAGCAAAATAATTAATACTAGATGCTCATGAATCTCTCATTTCTTCACCTTTTTAATTTTATACCATAAAAACTTAACGACCTTTTACTTTATGTCAACATTGTATTGGCAATTTAAAAGAGAGAAAGATAATTACAAGAATTCACCATTGTTCCAGGAGGGGGCTAGTATTCTATACAGTGTGTTATGAGAACATAAGGGAGAGGGAAAAAATTGGGGGAAGGACTTTGCAAAAGGGATGTCATTAATATTGCATGCAGCTGCTTATGAGAGTGAAAAGGAACATTACAGATTCATGGGAAAGTAAATGGCATGTTTGAAAAACTTGGGAGTGTGAATATAGTGTAATACAAATATAAGAACAGAAAGGAAGATTGTAAGCAATACCACAAAGGAACAATATGAGTTTTGTATTCTTTGTAAAATGAATTGCCATCGTCATGGAAGGTTTTATAGCAAAAAACATGAGATCATTTTCTGGTCTCTTAGAAACAAAGTTTAGGTGTGAGTGTGGGGAATGTATTAGAGAAAACAAAGACTGGAAATGGAGGACTAGTTAATAGACCATTGGAATAGTCCACATGAGACCTAAACTAGACGGGAAACATTTATTTTTTAGCAGATATTTCATTGAACTTTTGGTATGTCATTGTTGATGTGGAGTTTATTTGTTGTAAGACTGATTTGGCCTGGAGTATAAAAACAAAGGATCTTCACTCATATTGTAGGGCCTTTCAGTCATAACATAGAACATAGTCATATACAGATGGAAGAATTTTTTCTTTGAATCGTTTTTTTTTGTTTGTTTTCAGAGTTCAGTCTTTTTTTAAACTGGGTGTTTACAAAGAAATGAATTCTATTTTGCTGAAGAACTTTCAGTGTCATTTTCTCAACTAAAGCAAAATTATTATTACTTTGGTTATTCTCTTTCTTCATTAAAGTTGTGACAAGCAAAGTTTACCTTGAAACTCCATCTCTAACATTCCCTTGTTTTCAAAGTATACTAGCTTTATACCATTATACAAAAAGAACCAAACTGCTTTTTATAGATGCGTAGAAGATTCCTTTGGCATCTCTTGGATTTTATACCCCCAAATTGTGACAGCTGCAGCGGTAGAGGAATAATATACAGATTCATACTCTGTGGAAAATTCCAAAACTGAAAATAAGCTTCTGCTGCTTATTTACCTCTTGGGGTTGTGCTTAAATTAAAAATAAGGAAATTTGCCCATTTCTTACATACTTCTGAAACTTTCTTCAGCTTATCTATTATCTCAGCACCTTACAAAGTACAGATTTAACCCATTTCCCATTTAGGAAAAAAAAAAGTGCAGCTTGCTGTCACTATTAAAAGCAAAATTCTGTAAATAGAATGATCATTTGTTTCCAAAGTCTATCAATGTAATAGAGAAGTGCGAAAATACTAATAGTAAAAATGAGATAATTTCGTGAGTAAGGTTAGGACTGTAATCCGTGAGTTATCTTGGGGTAAAAGCTGCAACCACAAGTGCTTGTGGCAAATGGGAAATGGGTTAACAAATGATAATGGAAAAAAGTAGAAAATTTTCTGCTTTCATCTATATTGCTGCTCATTTGAGAGTGGAAAATAAAGTATGGATAGACAATAGGAAAAGAGGAACAGGTATACTCTTTTTCCCAAATACAAGGTTAAGGATTTAATTCACAAAGTCTGTGTCATTCTTAAAATAGTAACCTGCAAATAGATAATAGGAAATAATAGTCCTGTTGAAATTTACTTGGCTGTCTTTATAAACAGACATTTTCACTTTTGTTTGGAAAGTTTCCTGAGGAAAGGGACCAGAACTACATATCACTTTTCTTCCCAGAAAAGTATTCAGTACCAAGTTGAAAGACCACAACTTGACATAACTCTTAATTTATTGAATAAATATGTTTACCACATAAGAAATAGTTTATTTCTCACTGTTAAAGTAATACTATAAAATATTAACAAACTTGAGAATTAGTGATTTTATGCAAAAAAGTTTTAACTTCAGTTTAGGGTTTTGTTTTGTTTTTTACTGATCTGTCTTGATAAGTAGTTGTTCTTATTTATGTAGAGCTTAAGATGTGAAGAACTTCATCTTCATGCAGAAAACCTCTCTAGGCGTGTATGGGAACTACTGATGCTTCTTCCTACATGTCCTAACATGTTGATGGCATTCCAGAATATCTCAGATGAACAGGTAAGCCCACAGGATCTTTATTCTCCTGGAGGATGGTAGCAATTTACATTCCCGCTGGCATGTATGAGATTGCTTTTTGACTTGTATCTTCAGTAAAATTTATTTAATTGGTAAAAAGTACCAGTTCATTTTAATGTTTATTTATTAAAATGTTAGCGTGGTTGAATAATATAGGCTAAATATCTGGCAGGGTGTTTGCTAAAATTATCTTTAGAAAATACGGATTTGCCTTTAAATTGGTGTTTTCTCATATTACTGTATGTTCTGATTATTGCTTAGTTTTTGACAATAAAAATGTTTAGAGAAGATGCACTATGATTTAATAATATGCATCAGTGCTTGTTTTGGATGCACATTAAGTGCGAATAACAATTTCTTAGGTTGAGAATAGAAAATTATATATTTAAATACATGTATTTGCATATGACTTAAACTGGGTTGGTGTAACTTATAAGCATTAAATATAGACTTTGCCATGTTCTTAAAAGTTCAACTAGGCTTCAGTGGTTTTTTATTGGTCAGATGGTAAATTGATGTAACTGTTGTGAAGGTTAACATTTTTTAAGGATAAAAATTTAAAAATATATTTTGATTGTGCTATTACAATTGTCCCATTTTTTTTCCTCCCTTTTATTCCCTTCTGCCTTATTCCCTGCCCCTTAGTTCATGTCCATGGGTCATACATATAAGTTCTTTGGCTTCTCCATTTCCCATACTATTCCTAACCTCCCCTGTCTAATTTGTACCTACCATTTATGCTTCTTATTCCTTGTACCTTTTCCCCCATTTTTCTCCCTCTCCCCTCCCCACTGATAACTCTCCATGTGATCTTCATTTCTGTGATTCTATTCCTGTTCTAGTTGTTTGCTTAGTTTGTTTTTGGTTTTGTTTTTTTTTTTTAGGTTCAGTTGTTGATCGTTGAGAGTTTGTTGTCAATTTACTGTTCATAGTTCTGATCATCTTTTTCTTAGATAAGTCCCTTTAACATTTCATATAATAAGGACTTGGTGATGATGAACTCCTTTAACTTTACTTTATCTGAAGAGCACTTTATCTGCCCTTTCATTCTAAATGATAGCTTTGCTGGATAGAGTAATCTTGGGCGTAGGTCCTTGCCTTTCATGACTTGGAATACTTCTTTCCAGCCCCTTTTTGCCTGTAAGGTTTCTTTTGAGAAATCATCTAATAACCTTATAGGCAATCCTTTGTAGGTAACTGTCTCCTTTCCTCTTGCGGATTTTAAGATTCTCTCCTAATCTTTAATCTTGGGTAATGTAATTATGATATGCCTTGGCATGCGCTTCCTTGGGTACAACTTGTTTGGGACTCTGAGTTTCCTGGACTTTTTGGAAATCTGTTTCCTTTGCCAGATTGGGGAAGTTCTCCATTATTTTTTCAAGTAAGTTTTCCATTTCTTGCTCTTCTCTTCTTCTGGCACCCTATGATTCAGATGTTGGAATGTTTAAAGTTGTCCCGGAGGTCCGTAAGCCTCTCCCCATTTTTTTGAATTCTTGTTTCTTCATTTTGTTCTGTTTGAATGTTTATTTCTTCCTTCTGCTCCAAATCATTGATTTGAGTCCCGGTTTCCTTTCCTTCACTCTTGGTTACCTGTATATTTTCCTTCATTTCATTTTTCATAGCCTTCACTTCTTCCTCTATTTTGCAACCATACTCAACCATTTCTGTGAGCATCCTGACTTACCAGTGTTTTGAACTCTGCATCTGATAGGTTGGCTATCTCTACATTGCTTAGTTGTATTTTTTCTGGAGCTTTACTCTGTTCTTTCATTTGGGCGCACCCCCCAGCACCTCGCCCCCCCCCCCCCCATCCGCCACAAGTGCCTGTTACAGAGTAAGGAGCAGAGCCCTTAGGTATTCTCCAGGGCAGGGCAACCCGCATTGCTGCATTGTGGTGCTGTATGTTGGGGAGGGGTTTGAGAGGGAACAGTGCCACTTAGTCAGCTTTCAGCTGGCTTTCAGTCAATTCCCTTGCTACCCCTAAGCAAATTGGGCCCTTCTGGTGCTGATTCCCAGGTAGATGGGTTAGTATATGTTTTAGGATTCTGTGGGTCTCTCTAACAAATACTTGTGAGGCTGGGAGTTTCTCCCACCTCCAGAATCCCCACAGGTTTTATGGTCAGAGATTTTGAGGCTTTAGTTTCCTCTGCTGGAACTCTGGGTTGTGCAGATTGTCTTGCTCCCCAATATTTACTCCTGGTTTATCCGCACGCAAATGGGGCACTGCCTGGTCCACCCACTGCCACCTTGCCCGCCCGATCCTCTAGCCACTTCCTTGCCGTGTGTCCTCTCCTCCCCAGCTGTCCATCTCTTCCCCTCCTGGCAGTCTGAGTGAATGTTTCTTCTTTAATACCTTGGTTGTTGGACTTCCATAAAGTTCGATAATCTGGCAGTTCTGGTTATTTTTTTGTTACTAAATTTGTTGTTGTCCTCCTTTTGGTTGTGCAAGGAGGCAAAGTGTATCTACCTCCATCTTGGACCTCCATCTTGGCCAGAAATTAACATTTTTTCCTATTTTGCTGTTTGTGTTTATTTTTAAATGTAATGAGTAATTAACTTTTTAAAAATTTATTGATTTTAGAGGGAGAGGAACGATTTATTGTTCCACTTATTTATGCATTCATTGGATGATTCTTTTATTTTTTATTTTTATTGTAGATACTGCTACAGACATCCCCCATTTTCCCCTCTATGCTCACCTCCACCTAGCCCCTACCCTACCCCTGACCCTCACCTTACTATTGTCTGTGTCCATGGGCTATGCATATATTCTCTTTATAGTCTTTTTTTTTTTAAAGAGCAATTTTTTTTAAACAACTTTTATTTATTTATTTTTAGAGAGAGGGGAAGGGAAGGAGAAAGAGAGAGAAATATCAGTGTGTGGTTGCCTCTCATGTGGCCCCCACCGGGGACCTGGCCTGCAACCCAGGCATGTGCCCTGACTGGGAATCGAACCGACAACCCTTTGGTTTGCAGCCTGCGCTCAATTCACTGAGCTACACCAGCCAGGGCGGCTATGCATATGTTCTTTAACAGTCAGTCTTTTATCCAGTTCCTCCTCCTGACCTCCATGTTTTAAGCATACCATTAGTACCAATTGTATAATTGTTTTTCCTATGTTTGAATATATTTCAGTGTATGTGTAATAATTTAATGTTTATGTAGTGTCAATTTCTTTAATTGGGGGGGTTCCCTTAGTAAGTTGGCATGAGAACCTTATGTTTTTCTTTCATTAATTTAAGGGTAATGATGGACTTAATTGGAAAGAACTCCTCAAAATTAAGAGTGCTCACAAGCTATTATATGCCCTGGAAATTATTGAAGCACTGGGAAAACCTAACAGAAGAATAAGGAGAGAGTCGACGGTAATCACATTGCCATTATTATCATTAAATATTTGTATTATCTCTGGAGCAAAATTCCAGAGATATCTTTTTTATTTAGTTATTTATTTTTAATTGATTGGAGAGAGAAAGATGGAGAGAGAGAGAAACATCAATTTGTTGTTCCAGTTATTTATGCATTTATTGGTTGCTTCTTGTATGTGCACCGACCAGGGATTGAACCCACAACGTAGGTGTATCAGGATGATGCTCTAACCAACTGAGCTAACTAGTCAGGGCCAGAGTGTGTTATCTTTTATTTCCAGAATAATTTTTTCCCTTGCCGTTCTCTCTTATTATTATTTTTGCCTTTCCCACAGGGAAGTTACAGTGATCTTTATCCAGACTCTGATGACTCAAGTGAGGATCAAGTGGAAAACAGTAAAAATTCCTGGAGTTGCAAGGTTGGATCTTGTGTTTTGCAGTATATTGATAAAGATAATTTATTTCTAATTTTTCAAAAGAAGGTACCATAATTATTACTTAGTTTTAAACTAACTTATTAAAATAAAGTGTAGTTTAAAACTTGTATATTACTCTAAATCACTGTAAGCTGATATTAATGCCTTGGCGCTCCTATTTTTTAGCATTTACGTGTTTTCTTCATTAGACTATATTGTGTTATGGCATTCCTGTTTTGGGGATTAAATGGTTAATGGAATATAAAGATATGTTATAGATTTTTGCAGGACTCTACTTTAAAAATTCTTAAAAGTAGGCCGTATGTTATTACTTTGTATAGAAGTTATTTTGGTTACTTAAGTCAAAGAGAAATTTCTTAAGTGAAAGATAAGTAATATTTTACTCATACACACATACACATACTCAGTTACTGAATCAAAAAACAGGTCTTCATCACATAGGTGCTTTCTCTTACCATCGTGTTTACAATTGCTTACAGTTTGTTGCTGCTGGAGGGCTTCAACAGTTACTAGAAATTTTTAATTCTGGAATCCTGGAGCCTAAAGAGCAGGAATCCTGGACTGTGGTAAGTGAAAATTCACTATTTTAGCTAATTACAATAGTTATCTCATTTTAAGTATTTCCATCTCCCATTAGCAAGTATAACTTTTGCTGCAGTACTATAGCAAAGGAGAGTATGGAATATAGTAGGAATTATTTTTAAAAAAAGATGTGATAAAGTAATTATGCAGTAAGAGTTCCCCATGTCAACACCTTAAAAAAATTTTTTTTTTAAATTATTTATTTATTTTTAGAGAGAGGGTAAGGGAAGGAGAAAGAAGGGGAGTGAAACATCAATGTGTGGTTGCCTCTAGTGCACCCCCTACTGGGGACATGGTCTACAACCCAGGCATGCTCTCTGACTGACAATCAAACTGGTGATGCTGTGGTTTGCGGGCCCATGCTCAATCCCCTGAGCTACACCAGCCAGGGCTAAAAATTTTTTTAAGTATTACAATTAATGATTTTGAACTATGTCTAATCATAAACATTTTATCTTTAGGTTGATAAATTATATATTAAAATTAATATAGTCATACTTTATATTCCTTTTTTTAAAAACTTGGTATAAGTATTTAATGTTTTGAAAACATTCTTTCATTTTGATTTCACCATTTTTTTCCTATAGCAGTAGTATTTAGAAATGTGTATCTAGACCATTTTGATTATTCTTCAACCAAATGGGTGTAGAAATTAAGAGTAAGCTTTTAGAAATTTTTTAAGCAATATGACATGGCTGCAGTATTTTTATAGTATTTTACAAAATTATTGGTCCTCACAAAATGATAATTTTAACAAATGGTGCTTTACTCCTATTAACTGAAGAAGCACCGCTCTATTATATTAGGAAAGTAAAATTACTTGTGGAATATTAAAAAATTCATAATGCTATACTGCACCGTCTGGTTTTAAATCAAACGGATGCTCCATTTCCTCACCTCCAACAAAGCAGAATAGCATTATCAAACATTCCATTCAAATATTAATTTTTCAGTACTTGTTTTTAAGAATTACCTTGGAATCTAGGAGTCAGGTGTCTTGATTTGATATAAAATACTAGTACCTCTAAAAGGTTAGTGATTAATTATGTATGGACTCTGCCCTTAACCACCTTTATTGTATCAGGTAGTTGCAGTAATCAGCTGTTATATATAAAGTTCTTGGTGGATGCTGTGATATCTGATACATTTTTAATTCTTAGTTTGCACCCAAGGATATATTTATTGGTTAGAGGGAGAGGAAGAGAGAGAGAAAGAGAAAGGGAAACATTGATGTGAGAAGGAAACATTGATGGATTGCCTCCAATATGCGCCTTGACCTGGGATTCGAACCCGCAACCTGTGTTTGTGCCTTGACTGAGAATCAAAACCACAACCTTTTTGGTGTCTAGGACAATGCCCCAGTCAAGTGAGCCACCCTGCCAGGGCCATTTCTAATTCTCAATAAAAATTCTGAAAGCTGAAATAAATAAAAGATTAATAAAAGAAAATACATTTAGAAAAAAACAATTGCTATCTTACCACTTATTTCAGTACTTTGAAATGAAAAATAATACATTTTTACTTTACATGTTTTACTACAGATATTTTGTTATTAGAAAAAGTACCTATGCTATAATGATTATTATAATTCTGTGTTATAATTTAAATGTCTGTTATGTTTTACTGTCAATCATGTCTTTCATGTCTAATTAAACTCTCAGAATTATAAGGTGCCTTTTAATTCTTTGGCAAAGTGGGAGTATTTAACTAAAATCTTTAAGGAGTATTTACATATCATTTATAGGAATTTTGTTTATAAAATACACAGATTTAGTTTTGAATGAAGTTTACAGGGAATTATGCTAAAAGTTTTATTTCCCTTTGAATTTGGGATACTTTTTTTTGAAATATTATTAATAAGAAAAATTTACTACCATATCTCACACTTTATATGGCAGCGTCTGAGATGCCAGGTATGCCTGAGACACAGATTGCTTTAATTCAACTAATATTTACAATACATCTCTGTTAATGTTATAAATATAATTCAGAATCATTCTTTTTTCTTACCTGTTTATTTTAAAATGAACTTAGTTGAGGTATACTTTTAATTTTTTGAGATATAATTCACATATAATAAAATTCTTTTAAAATGTATAAATCAGTGATTTTTAGTATACTCACAGTTATGCAACCATTACCACTGTCTAATTCCTGAACAATTTCATCACCCATAAAAGAAACTCATTAGCAGTCATTCCTTTTATTTCTATTTATTGCATAATTGCTTAGGCCAAAACTTTACTAGTATGTTGAACAGAAGTGGTGAAAGCAGCCAGCCTTTCCTTGTTACTGCTCTTAGGGGAAGAGCTTCAGTCTTCACCATAGAGTATGATTTTCATTATAGGTTTTTCATATATGACTTTTTTATGTTGAGGTATTTTGCTTGTACCCTCTTTTGGAGTATTTTTATCACCAAAGGGTGCTGAATTTTGTGAAATGCTTTTTCTGCATCAGTCGAGATGATAGTGTGGTCTTTTTCCTTTATTTTGTTGATGTGGTATTACATTGATTGGTTCTTGTATGTTGAACCATCCTTTCATTCCAGGATAAATCCTACTTAATCCTAGTGTATAATCCTTTTCATATGTTGCTGAGTTCTGTGTGCTAATATTTTGTTGAGGATTTTTATATCAGTGTTCAGGAGGGATGTTGGTTTGCTGTTTTCTTGTAGAGTTCTTATTTGGCTTTGATATCAGGGTTATGTAGGCCTCATAGAATGAGTTAGGACGTGTCCCCTCTTCTGTTTTTGGAGAAGTTTGATAAGGATTGGTATTGTTTATGTGTTTGGTAGAATTTACTAGTGAACCTGTCAGGTTCAGGACTTTTTCTTTGTTGGGAGATTTTTGATTACTTATTTAATCTTCTTACTAGTTGTGGGTCTATTCATATTTTTAATTTCATTTTTCTCTCTACATTTTAGTTTTTAAAAGTAATTTGATTTTATTTTAATATTTTAAAATCTTAGTTTTCAATTACAGTTAACATTTTTCTGTCTGCATTTTTTCTTTTATTGAATTTGTTGGGGTGACACTGGTTAATAAAATCATACAAGTTTCAGTTGCAGAATTCTGCAATACATCATCTATCTGTATACTGTATTGTGTGTTTGCCACCCGAGTCAAGTCTCGGTCCATCACCACTTATCCCCCTGTACTTTCCTTCACCTCCCCTCACCCCACCTTTCCTCAGTAATTACCACACTGTTGTCTGTGTCCATAAGTTTTCTCTTTTTTTCCTTTTTGCTCAATTCCTCTACTCCTTCAGCCACCCTCTCTCTGACAGCTGTCAGTCTGCTTTCTATCTATGAGTCTGTCTCTGTTTTGCTTGTTAGTTCATTAGATTTCACATATGAGTGAAATCATGTGGTACTTTTCTTTCTGAACTGGAGAGCATTATTCAGATTTTTTATTTCTTTATCAATGAATTTTGGTAGTTTTTGTGTATGTAGAAATTTGTCCATTTCATGTAAGTTTTTTGACATACAGTTGTTCATTGTACTCTTTCAATCCTTTTTATTTCTGTAGAATTGGTAAAAATGTTCTCACTTTTCATTTGTGAGTTTAGTAACTTCACTCTTCTCTTTCTTAGTCCTTCTAGCTAAAAGTTTGTCAATTTTTTTGTTTGTTTTTGAAGAATCAACTTTTGTTTTCATTGATTTTTCTCTATGGGTTTTTTTTTTTAATTTTTAAGATTTTTTTAAATTTATTTTTAGACAGAGGGGAAGGGAGGGAGAGAAACATCAATGTGTGGTTGCCTCTCACACAGCCCCCATTGGGGACCCAGGCATGTGCCCTGACTGGATCCTTTGGTTCACAGGCCGGCACTCAATCCACTGAGCCACACCAGCCAGGGCTCTCTATGTTTTTTTAAGTCTCCTCTTTAGCTCTTCTGATCTTTATTATTTCTTCTTATGCTAGCTTTAGGTTTAGTTTGTTCTTTTTCTGGTTCCTTAAATTGTAAAGTTAGATTGCTTACTTTAGATCTTTGTTGCATTTTTAACATAAATGTTTATAACTATAAATTTTCCTGTTAACACTGCCTTCACTGTGTCCCATTAGTTCTGTATTGACCTCGTGTTTTATTTTCCTTTGTGAAGTTTCTGTTCATATCTTGAACTTTATTTTTTGTCTCAATAAAGAATTGTAAGGCTGAATTTGGACAGTTTTTTATTTTTTTGCAAGGTGTATGTACAGTAGTGCCCCATTATCCATGGGGATACGTTCCAAGATGCCAGAAGGTGCCTGAGAACTATGGATAGTACCAAATCCTGTATATATTATGTTTTTTCCTTTACATACATACACTTTAGAACTTTTCTTTGGCATATCCAAATTGGCAGCATTGCCACTCTTGCATTGTGGGGCCATTACTACTAAGTAAAATAAGGTTTACTTGACACGAGCACTGAAATACCAAGACAGCTAATTAGTGATTAATGGGTGCGTTATGTGTATAGTGTGGACACACTGAACAGAGGGATGATTCATGTTCTGGGCTGGACAGAGTAGGACAGTAGGAGATTTTATCATAACTCAGAATGGTGCACAATCTAAAACATATGAATTGTTTATATCTAGAATTTTCCCTATAATATTTTCAGATTGTTGTTGACCATGGGTAATTGAAACCACTGAAAATGAAACCATGGATAAAGTGGGGCTACTGTAGTGGGACTATTTTTTTGCTCAGTTGGTGGCTTACATGTATAAACATTGATGGTTCTTTAAGTAGAGTTTTTAATTTTAACAAAATTTGTACCCTATATAAGAAATCCTGTTTTAAGGTCACAAAGATTTTCTCCTGTTTTTTTTTCCTGTTAGCTTTATAGTTATCTTTCACATTCAGGTCTGTGATGTATTTTGCATTAACTTTTGCATATGGGGAGTAAGGTTGAGGTTTTGTTTCTTTCTTTTTTTTTTTTTTTAATGTGGCTATCCAATTTTTCTAGCACCATTTGTTGAAAGATTGTTCTTTTCTCACTTAAATTTCTTGGTATCTTTTGGAAAACCAGTTATATAGGATTGCTGTGTTTCTTGGTAGTGGAATTAGGAAAATAGGAAGAAAAGGACTATTGAAGAGAACACTCTGAAACTCTTATCTTATACAGAAGTGATACTCTTATTTAAAGGAAGTGTTTTACTTAAATTTTAAAGTACCACTTTAAGTCAGTTAGAAATATTATATTAAACAATATTTTACCTAAGAAATGTTTCTTTTACTTAAATATACACACATAAATTTAATAGTTTCAGTTGAATTCTTTTCTAGAATTATGAGTATTGCTTTGGCCCCAAAATATTAGAGTATGTTCATCTTGTGTGGAGAAACAACTTGCAATACTTTGTCTCTCAATTCATTTTATTTGTAGGTAAATATCTTTGTTAGCATTTCAGTATTTTTTTTAAATTATAATATATTTGATTAGGATAAATTTTTAAAACCCTGTATCTTTCTTTTATATACATTTGTATGATGCTTTCATAATAGAAATGCAAGTGTCATTTCCATTTCATTAATCCTCTTAGTGTTTAGATAATTTTTCTTCATTTTTATGAAATTGGATTGTTACTGTAAAAAATGCGCAGCAAAATTCTATAGCATGTGGATTAAGTACTAGCTATAATTATTTTTATTTTCTAGCCTTTCATTTCAAGTTGTATAGTAGCCATTTAAAATTAATTGAAATAGGGAAATGACATTTTCTTCTTATCCACAGTGGCAACTAGATTGTCTTGCTTGCTTGCTGAAGCTAATATGCCAATTTGCAGTAGATCCGTCTGATTTGGATTTAGCTTATCATGATGTCTTTGCCTGGTCTGGTATAGCAGAAAGCCATAGGAAAAGAACTTGGCCTGGTAAATCAAGAAAAGCTGCTGGTGATCATGCCAAAGGTCTTCATATACCAAGATTAACAGAGGTAATATACAGAAATTATTTTTAAATTGTAGTAATGAACTTATGTATGTTTTAAGAGAGCTTATGTATTCTCATTTTGCCAAAATGATGAAGTACACCAATGCATAAGAAATGCTGTTCTACAATACTGCATTATGACTTAACAGCTGAAATGATGCCTTCACTTTAAAGCAGAAGTAACTATGAAGCAATAATGCTTTTCAGTCCATCATCCAAAATGCAAGAACGAATTACATCACATTTTAATGTTATCTAACTATAAGATCGAGTTTATTATTCAGACACAGTTATACATATACTGAGTGTATTAGAGTCCATTCAGGAAAACAAACAAACCACTTTAGAGATTTCAAGTAGAGGAAATTTAAAATAGATCATTGGTCTTATATGTATGTTTTAGAGGGCTGAAAATACAAAAAAAGAAACATTGAGGTAACCTAGACAAGTAACCATTTACCACTCCTAGGGTTTGCAGAACATATGGAAGGAATAGGTTGGGGTGTTCAAAAATAAGATGCTTATAGGAAGAATACTGTTGAACGGGGATTTAGGCCTCTGAAGAAAGGGGTTCTACTACTGCTTCTGAAACCATCTAACTGCCTTTTCTGGGTGAAATACTTCTGGAGCAGTGCTAACAAAAACAGCAAGGAAGTAATAGGTTGACAGAACCTAATAAGAATCCAGCTGGCAAAGGCGGGAGTTGATTTGTCATATACCAACCCTAGAATTGCAGAGCAAGTTTATAAAATGGCAGATGGAAAGCTGAAGAAAATGGCACAATAACCAGCAATAAAATTAGAATTATTTATGACTGTGAATTCTGCTGTTTGTATATTTCCCTTCCAAAGTCACCATCGGTAAGAGATGAAGTGGGGAGAGATTAAGATGAGTTTTGAATGAAATCTCTTACTCATTTTGTAATCTTTTGAGAATGGCACCTCACCTTATACCTGCCCAAGAAACACCAGAGTAATAAATTGGTAACTGATAGAGAAATATTGTGGTTATGATGGGTTGGAAACTTCTGGTATAAATGGAAACCTAAAGCTTATTTCCCTTTTGGAATTTTAGGGTTAAATGGGGAAAATGCTAGTCTTCCAGGTTATAATGTAAGAAGCTCAAATTGAATGTGCTCCTTTTCATTGACTCATAATCTGGAAGCTTTTGACCCTTAGTACTGATTTCCTTTTGGGATATTAGTAGGATAAATGTATATACTGTATTTTGCTGTGTATAATGCACACCCACATTTTTGGTCAAAACTTTCAGGAAAAAAATCTTTCATTTTAATTTTTTAATTCAATTATTTATTTATATTTAGATGCACTTGTTTTTTGTATTATAAATGAATTTTACCATTTATTTTTGAACATACAGATATCGTTATTACTTTCTAGAGTTACATTTTTAACACATAAGCATAAATAAAAGAATTAAAAACATTTATGTAGGTACAGAATTAGTACTACCCATGTATAATGCTCACCCATATTTTCCCCTCAAAAATTTGGGCAAAAAAGTGCGCATTATACACAGCAAAATAAGTAAGTGTGTATGTGCACAATTAAGAGTTTTAAAAAGAAGTGGCTTGTTTTTTTAAGAATAATGCAAGTACATTCTTACTGAAAATAATTCTGAATATGTTCATTACCTTCTCTTCAGACATGTGACTACCTATTAAAAGCATTATTTTTTAGAGAGTTTTTCTATCCACATGACAACGTTTTTGTAGTTCACAAAAGGTGCTTACTATAAGTATAATATCATTCATTTATTTTCTTCATAATAATTAGAGCTTAGTACGTATATAAGCTGTTTGGGAATAAAAGTTCTTATTATACTAATTCTGGTGACAAAGTCTTCCAATTTTGATATACTATAGATAGTAATGTCCTGTCATTCATTATTTCATTTGTTTTCTTTAATAGTCTTTAAAAAGGTTCAAATTCCAAGTTGACCTTTCAAATTTAATTCTAAACATAGTTTTTCTTGAACTTTTCCTGATTTTGCCAGTGACAGGTTTAGTTGCTACTCCCCGTGCTTTGCACGTTTAGCACATTGTGTATACTTCTGCTACAAGTGTTCTCTCTGTTTTATGCTGCACTTGTAGTATCTCCAGGATGGGAACATTGCTATAATTAATTAGTGCCAAGAATTGGTTCTGACCTACGGAAAGGAATTATTAATTTTTATTTCAGTAAATTAGCAAATTATCTATATATGGATGAAGAACTATAATTTAGCAATTAAGTATTTGTTAGAATCAGGCAGCTTGAAAGTTAACAAACTCAACATTGAACCTCAGGATTTTAAGTCTAAAATCCATACTCTATGTCATTGGTGTATTATATTGCTTTTCTGCATTTTAGCGTGGTTGAGGAATCTGCCATTGCTTGACTTTTTCTTGTTTTTTTTTTTTTTCTTGTTTTGAAAGTAGAAAATGTTTAATTTTTCACTCATGCCCTAAAAATCCACTCAAATGTAATACACAATACTTTTCCCGCCCAATTGGGTGATAGTGCAGAGAATCATGGATCAAATATAAAAAATAGTTTTGTCTGTTTCTTAACTTTTTATGTTTTCTTGTTAAAGTTGCTGTCTTAAGTTTGGATACAAAATTCTGGTTTCCTAGTATTTGATATTTTTACTGTATTTTCAGACAAGATGGAGCATGTTCAGGGTGCCATGGCCATAGACTTTTTCACTGTATTTTCAAATGGCCATTCTTAGGATATTCCTTTTCTTGTCATAGATCAAAATTAATTTGGAGTCTTGGGTTAAAAATGAAGTGTTGTGTTTCAGTGCATTCAAAGATGTTTAAAATTTTTTTTTGTTTTAGGTATTTCTTGTTCTTGTGCAAGGAACCAGTTTGATTCAGCGACTTATGTCTGTTGCTTATACATATGATAATCTGGCTCCTAGGTATGATATTTTTAATATAATTTATGCATGTATTTGTAGTAAGAATATAGTGTTTTAAAATTTCATTTTGAAAAAATTTAATAAAAGAAAAATTGTAGGGTGCTTATTGAACTCCCATACTGCTTATTTAAATTTGAATATTACTGTAAACATTTTGCCAGTTTTATTGCATAATCATGAGTGTGTATTTTCTGTGTACGTGCAAAAACATTTATTTACATATTGTCCTAAATCTTTCCGAGTAAATTTTAGACATCATGACCATTAACCTATAGATACTTTGATGTGTATCTCCTAAAACCAAGAACATATTCTTGACTACTACAGTAAAATACTTAAGTTTAGGCAGTGTTATCTCATATACCATTGATTTTCAAGTTGTCTCATTAATATTCTTATAACAATTCTTTTTCTGGTTTAGGATCATGTACTACTACTGCATTTAGTTGTCATATTTATTTCGTTTCCTTTAATCAGATTACTTTATTAGCCTTTTCTTTGATGAATTGACATTTCTGACCAGTACAGGTCAAGTCTTCTATAATGGACCTTTCAGTTTGTTTTCCTGATTGATTGTTTTCCCATGATCAAATTCAGATTCTACATATTAACAGGAATACTCCATAAGTAATGTGTCTTTTGTAATACGTTCTGGTGATGGTAGTGTGTCCCGTTATTAGTGATAACTAATTTTGATCAGTTAACCTGGTTTCCTTTAGGTTTCTCCTCAATAAGGTTTTTGATTTTCTATTTTGTAATTAAAAGTAACCAGTGGGAAGATGTTTTGCAACTGCTTAAAATTTCTCCTAATAAAGTTTCATTCATTAACATTTTTTTTAGCATTCAGTGATGATTCTTGCCTGAATTTAAAATATTAGCATATTTACAAAGTGGTTTTCTAACTCTTACCATTTCTTTTGTGTTTATTAGTTGATATTCTGTTGTGAGGAAGTGCTTTCTCTTCCTCCCTTTTATTTATTTATTATCAGTTTGGGTTTTTTTTTCATTCAGCATATAATTCATTCATTACTAACCACTTTGCTCAAAATATACCTGAGTTGGTCTGGTCAAGCTTGTTCATGAGTCCTTTTGACATAGCCCATTATTTTGTGTGGAGAGTAGGAATCCCCGCTCCCCCCCCAATCTTCTAGGCTTGTGATTTCCCTGCCTTATTCCTAGAATCCGCCATTTCCTGTTAGTGGGGAAACTCAAAAATACGGGTGCTTGGTATACTCATTGCTACCAGTATTTCCTTGCTCGTAGACTCTCTGGACAGAGCTGGAAATGTGTGTATAGGAATATAATTAAAACATGTGATATGGTTTCATTTATTTGAGCTATGTTAGAAAACTTTTTAATCATGTAGAAAATTTTAATGTAGAAATTAAAATATGATAATTGCTAACTAATACATGGGACCTGACTATATGCCTTAAGTAATCCCATAAAGTATGTTAAAATATATAAAATTAATTTCTTAGTATTTTGTAGGTGTTATGTTGGGCTGACATTTGCCATTATACTTAAATGGTTTATAAAGCTAATGTAAACACCTTTTAAAGTTTTTAATATTATATATGGCTAATAGCTAATTATCTGTTTTTAGATACTATTAAAAGTCACCTTCATTTGAAATGGTTGCACATAAATAGCATGATTATTTTTAAATAATTTCTTTTTTAATGTACTTTAATGTCTGTTGTAATTGAATTCCCATTTATTCAATCAATATCTGCTTTATCCCACCAGACTCGAAAAGTTGTATATGAACTATGTGTTATTTTGTTCCCCATTATATTTTCAGAGCCAGGCACCTTACCTCAGTTTGTAAAAAACTGTGAATGGATAACATGGGAAAATGAAGAAAGTGCTATAACATGCCCTTGAATTGTATGATAACATACTTTTAATACCCCAGCCACCAGTTACTTTCCAGCTAAATTTATTTCTTAACTCTTCCTCCTTGTCCTCCAACATACATTCTACCTCAGTATCCCATACACTACAGTATATTGAGTTACGGCAATTCAATGACTGGTTTAGTCGGCTTTTTGTTCACTTGACTCTGTTAACCTCACATAGTGAAAAATAAATATGCACATTTGTTTCTGGCTGCTGCTAGCCAAGCTAATTCCCTCTGTGGCAATTCTTGTTTTCATTCCAGCAGTTCCAGCTTTTATTTATTAATTAATTGATTTGAGAGAGAGACAAGGGAGAGACAGACATCAATTTGTTGTTCCACTTATTTATGCATTCATAGGTTGATTCTTGTATGTGCCCTGACTGGGAATCCGCAACTTTGGTGAGTCAGGATGATGTTTTAACCAACTGAGCTACCTGGCTAGGGCCAGCAGTTCCATTCTTAAAGAACTCATTAAAATCTGTAAGCTCCCACCCCCTCACGCTCAGTTCATACTATACTAGGAGTTTTGTATCAATCAGGGCAGCAAGAACAAATTTTTGCTTGTGTTACCAAAAATTGTCTGTTGCTATAGATTTAAAAGATAGATGGATATGTTGGTCTGGTAAAAACTATATCAATATCATAAAAATTAAACATATCGTATGTTTAATATTAATACTTGATTTATAACATTTTTAATATTTAGTAACTTTTAAATTTTTATTGTTACTCAATTACAGTTGTATGCCTTTTCTCCCCATCCTTCCACCCCACCCCAGCCAAACCCACCTCCCTCCCCCACCTCCACCTTCCCCCTTGATTTTGTCCTTGTGTCCTTTATAGTAGTTCCTGTATTTTTAGTAACTTTTACTTTAAACCAATAATATGTGTGAGCCTTGCTTTTTGGGATTTTTGAAATGTGTTTTGTGAATTATAAAAAAGTGGGAATGCTAGAGATTAGTGCTTTTTAAAAAGTTTGTAAGGCAAATAATCTATATTAAATCATTTTGTTAAAATAAAAATTTTAATACTTAGTTTTCTTTAAATTGAAGTAATACAGTTTTCATTGAAGTAACTAAAAGTATTGGGAAAATAGAAATGAAATTATATTAAGTTGAATTAGTTTTCTCTACTTTTTAATAATTTGCTTTTCACTGTTCATGATAGAGATTGGCACTAACAATACAAAAGCGTTAAACAGAAACTTTCATGGCTGAAAGCTTTTCTAAAATGGTTTGTTGAGCCAGATGATAGCCAGAAAAGGACCAAATCCAGGTGTTACAGAATGGACTTGTGGGGGGCCAAGATGCTGTTACCTACCTAAGCAAGCTCCCTCCCCCGGGGTCTGTCTGTATTACGTTCATCTTACCCGCTGCCAGACGTTAGGAAATGTGGCTCTCAGTGCTAGAGTTTGGTAAAAAAAAGAAAGGAACTATTTATTCAAAAGCTATACAGGTGTAGAGTAATGGCGAAATGTCGCTGTTAAAATCCAAGTCCCTCTAAAACACCCACAAACACACAGACACATACAGTCTTGCCTTATTCCGCTTTGCCCAACTAAGCCAGTCTGAGGGGTACCATATCTCGGGAAAAAAAATAGAAGTCTGTAGCTCAGCTAGACTCCCAGTTCCTCCCAGTAATCCGTGCTTGGCTGGGCAGATCTGCAGTCACCAGCACCATCAGCTGTGTCACTGGGATCTCCATTTCTTAATCCAAAACCACGGAGCACCTCCTCATGGCCCACCAGTGGGAGTCCTTTTACCCCTTTCCTTCCTTCATGGTCTGGAATCATCCTCCTGCATAGTCCTGCATTGTCTCTCCTAGTCCTGCATTGTTCCTGTTGTCTTCCATCCCACTTGGTGGCCTGCCTTTAGTTTAAATCCCAGCCTGGAACCTCCTCCATAACCCCATTTCTGACTCCTCCACAATTGGCTACACCTGCCAGCATTCCTGCAGTTTTCAGCCTTTCTTGGCTACCATAGTAAGTCCTGGCAGGCGTGGCCCCCTGGCATGGAGTGAACCATCTTCAAGATTTGTAAGGGGAGTTGCCTCACAGTTATGTCCTGGGTCAAAGTCGTTCCCTCTCCCTAGCTAGCCTGCTCTTCCTATGCAAAACAACCATTTTTGCATATAGATATGAAGACTAGTCTGCTGTTACTGATATACAAACTAACTCTCAATGGCCCTGCTCCACGTGTTGCATCCCCCAGCCAGATGTGGGGGGGACCTTGGGACCTCCCAGTCTACACCCCGTTGCACAGGGGCATGAAATCACCAATAACAGGGCTAGATGGAGTACATGTGTCTGCCATCCTGGAGTTTATGGGCTTTTTATACATTCTGTTTTGGGGAAGAAAGATATAAGTCGTTTTGGAAGAATTTACATTGGGCCCTGGCTGGTGTGGCTTAGTGGATTGAGCGCTGGGCTGTGAAATAAAGGATTGCCAGTTCCATTCCCAGTCAGGGCACATGCCTGGGTTGCCAGAAGGGCCACGTCCCCAGTAGGGGGCGCATGAGGGGCAGCCACATGTTGATGATTCTCTCCCTCTCTTTCTCCCTTCCCCTCTCTCTAAAAATATGTAAATAAAATCTTTTAAAAAAAAAGAATTTACATGGGGTATAGATAAGGGGGATGGTAGGAAAAAATAAAGCAAGAGCAGTTCTAGGGTAGGTGCATAGTCCCTAAAGAAGAACTATTTACTACTTTTGATTTCTTGAGGCCAATAGTCATGAGTTGATTGAAAGCTCCAATGTGCATTCAGGAATGTGAGCAGTGTATTGTTAGTTGGCTCACAGCTATTAACTGGTTAAATACTCTCTGTCTTTTTCTCTCACTCTCTGGCCTGCTATAATTTAATTTAGAATATCTCAGCATTTTTTTTCCTGTCAAAGGAAGGGCATTTTATTCAGTGCATAATTTATTTTTTAAGGAGTCTGAAGTTTAGACTAAAACTTTATAAACTTTCTCTTTGTAATACACATCTCTTTAGTAACTAAAGCATGAGCACCTTTTGAGAGTTCACTTTTATGAGTCAATATTGGTGTCACTCAAATTTCGTGTATTAAACGAACATTTATTTGATGTTTGCTCTAAGATTTTACCAGTGAATTTTAAAAGGTAAAGGTCATAGAAAAAAAAAATAAAAGTAGCTTTCTTAAAATCTAATCATTTTTAGGGGGAAAGTTGTATATACTTTGAAGGATATGTGGTAAAAAAAAAATTGAGTTATTTTTAATTCATTGCTGAGTTTAATTAGTGGTGATATGTTTTTACTTTACAGAGTTTTGAAAGCTCAGTCTGATCACAGGTCTAGACATGAAGGTAAGGGTTCAAGAAAGTTAATTTTTAATAGGTAAAGATTTGAATAACTAGATACATTTATATATAACATTTTTGATTACAGTACAAGCCTTTGTAGTTGAATTTTTCTACTTTTTTTTTTTTTAGTTTCACATTATTCAATGTGGCTCTTGGTGAGTTGGGCTCATTGCTGTTCTTTAGTGAAATCTAGCCTTGCTGACAGTGATCATTTGCAAGATTGGCTAAAGAAATTGACCCTCCTTATTCCTGAGGTAAGATAAAGATTAGGAATTACTCTTCATATTTTTTCTTATTAACATTGACAATAAAAAGCAGCTAATATAAAATGTCCACTTGGACATGATTCCATAAATATGTCATCTGGAATGTGCTCTTTTAACTCTTTAAGATCTAGAATCTCTTGAACTGTGTACACTTAAGTGTGAGTATTAAATATTCTGTACCATTCATATTGTCTTTTTATGAAATAGTTGTTTACAGAGTGATTATTTTGCTTTGGGTTTTGGGGTTTTTTTTTTTTTTTTTTAATGCTTTTTTCTGGGCAGGGGTACCTGATCATTTATTTTGATCATTGATGTTTTAGAGAATTTTTTTAAAATTTAACTGGAGTGTATCCTTAGATACATAAAAAGAGACTAAAAATAGGATGTGAGGGCGATCTGGCTGCGACATCTGTCACCCCATTGATCACCAAGGTTGATTCGGTTGATCTGGCTGGCTAGGCGGGTGTTCCCTTTCTCCCTCACCGATGCATGTGCGTCCCTCCCGAAGCTTCACGCTCGGTCGAAGAGGACAACCTTCCCAACTAGAGGAGAGGACCGGTCTTCGGTTAAGGGTATATGAGTAGCTGCGCTCCCCTGCTAGAACCTCCAAACAAGTTCTCAAAAGAGACTAAAAATAAGTCAAATATATTTTCTTTTGATTCCATTATGTACAGACACTAAGGAGGACAATATAATTTTCACAAACCGTATCTTGATATTACACTATATTCCTCAATGAAATAGTAGAATGCACTCTATCACTTAGTCACCACAGTCACATCTTTTTTACACAGCACTGTCTAAAACTTTGTCTCTGAATTGTTGTGTATGTGTTCTTGTTCTGGCTCTGTCCCAGAGAACCACTGTGACATTTGGGAAGATCCCTTAGAATATGTAAAATTTTATATTTAAGTACTTTTTAAATTGCTACCTGCTATGAAAATACCTTATCCTGTTACTTAATCTTGTAAATAAATTAGTGTGTATATCTTCTCAATCCCTTTTGTATTTGTCTATTGTTGTGTTTATTTGGTTTTATTTTGTGGCCATATTCGGGGTTTCTAAATTTGTTTTTACATATTACTGTATACTTTGAGGTACTTTATTTGGTCATATATTATTTACATCCACAGGTATGTGATCAGAACATTGCATTTTATAATACATTACTAAAGAAGCCACTTAACATTATTTCTGTCAGCATATTAACCTTGATATTGACTTTTTAATACTAACTCGGATTATCTTCCGAACTTGCTTTTTTATTTAGACTGCAGTCCGTCATGAGTCTTGCAATGGTCTTTATAAGTTATCTCTATCAGGACTGGATGGAGGAGACTCAATCAATCGCTCTTTTTTGCTATTGGCTGCCTCAACATTGTTGAAATTTCTTCCTGATGCTCAGGCACTCAAACCTATCAGGGTAAGATTTTACTGTGTTCAGGAGCAGTTTCTATTTTTGCAGTTTCCTGTGCCCAATTTTATCATTATGTTATATCCTTGCAGTAATTTTGAGTACCTGTTTACTTTATATTGTTTTGCCAAGATAATAGTTATATAGTTCTTAAAGCAACAGGCCTGACTGATATGGCTCAGTGGGTTGAGCATCATCCTGCAAACTGAAAGGTCTCTGGTTCTATTCCCTGTCAGTGCACATGCCTGGGTTGCAGGCCAGGTCCCCGTTTGTGGGGGTGTGAGAGGCAACCGATTGATGTTTCTCTCACACACCAGTGTTTCTCTTTATCCTTCCCTTCCACTCCCTGTCCTTCCCTTCCCCTCTCTCTTAAAAGAAATAAATGAAATCTTTTTTTTAAAAAAAGTGACAGTATTGTGACATACTGTGACCATGTTACACCTAGCAGTAGAATCTGTTTGCTTTGATTTCAGCTTTAGGGGATCTCTCACGGGCATTGTATTGGAAATAGCTTTTGTTCTTACTAGGTTCTGGAGCCTTGTGTTAGTAAGTTGAATGACAGGAAACATCATAAATGTAGCTTTCTTCTCATTTAGTCACACGTTTTTTATTTTTTTAATTCTTAATGATATTCTGAATTTTCATTTTCCTTCCCTTTCCACTTTATATGCTAGCCTTGTAAAAGCCTTCTATCACATAATAAATCCTGAGCACATTAGTAAGTAAATTCTACTAATCCTAGAAATTTGTTGCATTGTAGGAATTTCCTTTTCCTCTTCCATATTAACCTATCATCAGCTGTGCAAGAAATACATTACCTTCTTTATTTTTAAGATTTCAAAACTATAATAGACTACTGCATGTGGGTATATTTATATATACTCATGTTCTGTAGTTTTCTTTTCCACATTTTCAATGAATTCTTAATTTATATCACATTATTTAGCATTATACATTATTTGTTTTTGTTTAAGACTTCATTTATTCATTTTTAGAGAGAGGGGAAGAGAAGGAGAAAAAGGGAGAGGAACATCAATGTGTGGTTGCCTCTCGCGCGCCCTGTACTGGGGACCTGGCCTGCAACCCAGGCATGTGCCCTGACTGGGAATCAAACTGGAGACCCTTTGGTTTGCAGCCCGTTCTCAATCCACAGAGCTACACTAGCCAGAGCAATTATTATTATTTTCTCAAGTAGGTTGTAAGTAATTTGAAAGTAATGTTTTTTTCTAGTATTTCTCATATTATTCACTATGTGCCTAGTTATTTTAATTTTATAGAAATTAGGAGTTTTCTCTCTCTCTTTTTTTTTTTTACCTAATACTGTGGTTTTTTAAAAATTATTTTATTGTTGTTCAATTACAGTTGTCTGCATTTTCTCCCCACCTCTCTACCCCACCCAGCCTTAAATTTTGATTACTATTTAGTTTGTGTTGGAATTTATTTTTTTCATAAAGCCTACTTTCTTAAATATATTGTAATTTTAAGCTATTTCCCTTTTTAAAATGTTTTCACAAAGTTAATTTTTTTTTTAATAGATAGATGATTATGAAGAAGAACCAATGTTAAAACCTGGATGCAAAGAATACTTTTGGTTGTTGTGCAAATTAGTTGATAACATACACATAAAGGACGCTAGTCAGGTACGTTTAGGGAATTATATACATTCTTATGTTAATAGAGATGTGTGTGCATACCTTTATAGGTTCTCATTAAAGGCATTTTAATCAATGAGTTGAAAATGCCATAATTTTTCTGCTGTATTTGTTCAGAACCTCTGAACCTCTCTGTTCTGCTCTAATCCTTTTCTTTTTACTTTGATCTTTGTTGCAATGTCTTTATCTGATATCTGCTATCTGTATGTAAGTAGTTTCTTGTCTCTTTTAAATAAGATTTGTGAATGCACAATCTTATTTAGAATGTGAAATTTAGACTTTAAATACAGCTTTCTGTAATATCATATGGATTTGGAGTTCTGAATGTAAAATAAAATTGCAATTTAAATGAAGTTATTTTAAGCTAAACAACCACTATCGGTGTGCTGTTCTACTAATTTTCTTATACGAGACTAAAATATTTTGATCTAAACAAAGTATTCTTTAAAACAAGTTGATTTCAAAAACAGACTTGGCACATAAAGTCTTTTGGTTTTTTTCCTTTATAAATTTAGTAACCTAAAATGCATCTAAATGATCTGAGAAGAAATGAGAAACACTTGAAGAAGATACATATAAATATTTAGGAAACATTTTCTTTCATTTTTTTTAAATGTATTTTGATCACAGTGCAGTATACACACTTTACATTTGAAATATCTTGTAGTGTTTGAACTTTCTACTTTTAAGAAATAGTTTACATATGAATTCTTAAAGTTTTCTACTTTGCATTTGGGAAATAATTACAAAAATTAATATTGAATATGTTTTGATTTATTGATTTGATGCCAGATAAACATTGATTTTTTTAACCTGGGGCTGAATATTTAAATTAGGAATCTATAAACTAGGAATCTGTCTATATATATTTTTTAATGTAATTATTGATTATGCTATTACAGTTGTCCCATTTCCCCCCCTCACTCCACTCCATCCTGCCCACCCCCTCCCTCCCACATTCCCCCCCACCTGTAGTTCATGTCCATGGGTCATACTTATAAGTTCTTTGGCTTCTCCATTTCCTACACTATTCTTACCCTCCCCCTGTCTATTTTCCACCTATCATTTATGCCACTTATTCTCTGTACCTTTTCCCCTCTCTCCCCCACCCACTCCCCTGTTGATAACCCTCCATGTGATCTCCATTTCTGTGGTTCTGTTCCTGTTCTAGTTGTTTGCTTAGTTTGCTTTTGTTTTTGTTTTAGGTGTGGTTGTTAATAACTGTGAGTTTGCTGTCATTTTTACTGTTCATATTTTTTATCTTTTTTTTCTTAGGTAACTCCCTTTGACATTTCATATAATAAGGGCTTGGTGATGATGAACTCCTTTAACTTGACCTTATCTGGGAAGCACTTTATCTTCCCTCCCATTCTAAATGATAGCTTTGCTGGATAGAGCAATCTTGGATGTAGGTCCCTGCCTTTCATGACTTGGAATACTTCTTTCCAGCCCCATCTTGCCTGTAAGGTCTCTTTTGAGAAATCAGCTGACAGTCTTATGGGAACTCCTTTGTAGGTAACTGTGTTCTTTTCTCTTGCTGCTTCTAAGATTCTCTCATTCTCTTTAATCTTGGGTAATATAATTATGATGTGCCTTGGTGTGTTCCTCCTTGGGTCCAGCTTCTTTGGGACTCTGTGAGCTTCCTGGACTTCCTGGAAGTATATTTCCTTTCCCAGGTGAGGGAAGTTCTCCTTCATTATTTGTTCAAATAAGTTTTCAATTTTTTGTTCTTCCACTTCTCCTTCTGGTACCCCTATAATTCGGATGTTGGAATGTTTCAAGATGTCCTGGAGGTTTCTAAGCCTCTCCTCATTTTTCTGAATTCTTGTTTCTTCATACTTTTCTGGTTGGATGTTTCTTTCTTCCTTCTGGCCCACACCATTGATGTGAGTCCCAGTTTCCTTACCATCACTATTGGTTCCCTGTACATTTTCCTTTATCTCTCTTAGCATAGCCTTCATTTTTTCATCTAGTTTTCGACCAAATTCAACCAATTCCGTGAGCTTCTTGATTACCAGTGTTTTGAAGTGTGCATCTGATAGGTTGGCTATCTGTTGGCTATCTGTTCGCTGCTTAGTTGAATTATTTCTGGAGCTTTGAAGTGTTCTGTCATTTGGGTCATTTTTTTTTGATCTTGGTGCTTCTGTTACTTAAAGGGGCGGAGCTTTAGGTGTTCCCCGGGGCAGGGTAACATTGTTCGCTGTGCTGTGACGCTGTACGTGGGAGAGGGGCCGAGAGGGAGCAATGGTGCCCGCTCCACTCTCTGCCGGATTTCAGTCACTCCCTATGCTACCCACAATGAAATTGGGCCCCTCTGGTGCTGGTTCCTGAGTGGGTGGGCTTGTGTACGCTCTAGGCCCCTGTGGGTCTCTCCAAGGACCTCTCCTGGGAGGCTGGGAGTTTCTCCTGCTGCC
This sequence comes from Desmodus rotundus, assembly GCF_022682495.2. Lineage (NCBI taxonomy): Eukaryota > Metazoa > Chordata > Mammalia > Chiroptera > Phyllostomidae > Desmodus > Desmodus rotundus. Next base: position 136,551,484 of record NC_071391.1, on the reverse strand, counting down.
GCCCCAACACCCATGGGTGTTTTCTTCTTTTTTTTTTTTTAATTTTTATTATTGTTCAATTACAGTTGTATGCCTTTTGTCCCCATCCCTCCAACCCACCCCAGCTGAACCCACCTCCCTCCCCCACCTCCACCCTACCCCTTGATTTTGTCCATGTGTCCTTTATAGTAGTTCCTATAATCCCCTCTTCCCACTGCCCCCCCCCCCCGCTATTGTTAGATTGTTCTTACCTTCAATGTCTCTGGTTATATTTTGTTTGCTTTTTTCTTCTAATGATTATGTTCCAGTTAAAGATGAGATCATATGGTATTTGTCCCTCACCGCCTGGCTTATTTCACTTAGCATAATGCTCTCCAGTTCCACCCATGCTGTTGCAAAGGGTATAAGCTCCTTCTTTCTCTCTGCTGCGTAGAATTCCATTGTGTAAATATACCATAGTTTTTGGATCCACTTGTTTGCCGATGGGCACTTAGGTTGCTACCAGTACTTGGCTATTGTAAATTGTGCTGCTATGAACATTGGGGTGCACAGGTTCTTTTGGATTGGTGTTTCAGGGTTCTTAGGGTATAATCCCAGCAGTGGAATTGCTGGGTCAAAGGGCAGTTCCATTTTTAGTTTTTGAGGAAATTCCATACTGTTTTCCACAGTGGCCTCACCAGTCTGCATTCCCACCAACAGTGCACTAGGGTTCCCTTTTCTCCGCATCCTCTCCAACATTTGTTTGTTGATTTGTTTATGTTGGCCACTCTGACTGGTGTGAGATAGTACCTCATTGTGGTTTTAATTTGCATCTCTCTGATGGCTAGTGATGCTGAGCATCTTTTCATATGTCTCTGGGCCCTCTGTATGTCTTCCTCGGAGAAGTGTCTGTTCAAGTCCTTTGCCCATTTTTTAATTGGGTTGTTTGTCTTCCTGGAGTGGAGTTGTGTGAGTTCTTTATATATTTTGGAGATCAGGCCCTTGTCTGAGGTATCATTAGCAAATATGTTTTCCCATACTGTTGTTTCTCTTTGTAATTTGGTGCTGTTTTCTTTAGCCATCAGAAGCTTTTTATTTTGATGAGGTCCCATTTGTTTATTCTTTCCTTTATGTCCCTTGCTTTAGGGGACATGTCTGTGAGGATGTTGCTGCGTGGAATCTCTGAGATTTTCCTGCCAATGTTTTCCTCGAGGACTTTTATGGTGTTACGACTTATATTTAAGTCTTTTATCCATCCTGAGTTTATTTTGTGTATGGTGTAAGTTGGTGATCGAGTTTCATTTTTTTGCACGTAGCTGTCCAAATCTCCAAACACCATCTGTTGAAGAGGCTGTTTTTGCTCCATTTTATGCTTCTGCCTCCTTTGTCAAATATTAATTGACCGTAAAGACTTGAGTATATTTCTGGGCTCTCTGTTCTGTTCCATTGGTCTATGTGCCTGTTTTTATGCTGGTACCAGGCTGTTTTGATTACAGTGGCCTTGTAATACAGTTTGATATCAGGTATTGTGATCCCTCCTGCTTTGTTCTTCTTCCTCAAAATTGCTGCAGCTATTCGGGGTCGTTTATGCTTCCATATAAATTTCTGAAATGTTTGTTCTATATCTGTGAAATATGTCATGGGTACTCTGATAGGGATTGCATTGAATCTATAAATTGCTTTGGGTAGTATGACCATTTTGATGATGTTAATTATTCCAATCCATGAGCATGGTACATGCTTTCATTTGTTTGTGTCTTCCTTAATTTCTTTCTTCAGTGTTGTGTAGTTTTCTGAGTACAGGTCTTTTACCTCCTTGGTTAGGTTTATTCCTAGGTACTTTATTTTTCTTGTTGCTATATCAAATGGGATTTTTTTCCTGATTTCTGTTTCTGCAGTTTCGTTGTTGGTATACAGGAATGCCTTTGATTTCTGAGTATTGACTTTGTATCCAGCTGTTTTGCCAAATTCATTTATTAGGTCGAGTAGTTTTTTGGTGGAGTCTATAGGATTTTCCATGTACACTATCATGTCGTCTGCAAACAGTGACAGTTTCATTTCCTCCTTTCCAATTTGGATGCCTTTTATTGCTTTTTCTTGTCTGATTGCTGTGGCTAGGACTTCCAATACTATGTTGAATAGGAGTGGTGAGAGAGGGCATCTTTGTTTTGTTCCTGATCTTAGTGGGAAAGCTCTAAGTTTTTGTCCATTGAGTATGATGTTGGCTGTAGGTCTCTCATATATGGCCTTTATTATGTTGAGGAATGCTCCCTGTATTCCCATTTTGCTGAGTGTTTTCATCAGAAATGGGTGCTGTATCTTATCAAATGCTTTTTCCGCATCTATTGATTGATATGATCATGTGATTTTTGTCTTTGCTGTTGTTGATGTGATGTATTATGTTTATTGATTTGCGAATATTGTACCATCCTTGCATCCCTGGGATGAATCCCACTTGGTCATGGTGTATGATCTTTTTAATGTATTGCTGGATTCGGTTTGCCAATATTTTGTTGAGAATTTTTGCGTCTATGTTCATCAGCGATATTGGCCTGAAGTTTTCTTTCTTCGTTGTGTCTTTATCTGGTTTTGGGATTAGGATGATGCTGGCTTCATAAAAAGAGTTTGGGAGTCTTCCATCTGTTTGGATTTTTTCGAATAGTCTGTGAAGGATAGGGGTTAGCTCTTCCTTCAGTGCTTTGTAGAATTCTCCTGTGAAACCATCTGGTCCAGGGCTTTTGTGTGTTGGGAGTTTTTTGATGACTGCTTCAATTTCGTCTGCTGTTATTGGTCTGTTCAGGTTTTCTGCTGCTTCTTCATTCAGTTTTGGAAGATTATATTTTTCTAGAAATGTGTCCCATTTCATCTAGGTTTTCAAATTTCTTAGCATGCAGTTCTTCGTAGTAATTTCTTACAATCCTTTGTATTTCTGTGGTATCAGTTGTAATCTCTCCTCTTTCATTTTTAATTGTGTTTATTTGGATCCTCTCTCTTTTCTTCTTGATGAGCCTACTTAAAGGCTTGTCAATTTTGTTTATCTTTTCAAAGAACCAGCTCCTGGATTCATTGATCCTTAGAATTGTGCTTTTATTCTCTATGTCATTTAACTCTGCTCTGATCTTGGTTATTTCCTTCCTTCTGCTTGCTCTGGGCTGTCTTTGTTGTTGTTCCTCCAGTTCTTGTAGGCGTAGGGTTAGGTTGTTTTATTTGAAATGTTTCTATCTTTTTACGGTAGGCCTGTATTGCTATGAACTTCCCTCTCAGGACTGCCTTTGCTGTGTCCCATAGGTTTTGGGTTGTTGTGAGTTCATTTTCATTTGTTTCCAGAAAGTTTTTGATTTCTTCCCTAATCTCGTTCTTGACCCATTCATTGTTTAATAGCATGCTATTCAGTCTCCATGATTTTGAGTGTTTGGGGTTTTTTCCTTTGGGGTTGGTTTCTAGTTTCAGTCCCTTGTGGTCAGAGAAAATGCTTGATATGATTTCAATTTTCTTGAATTTGTTCAGGCTTGCTTTGTGTCCTATCATGTGGTCTATCTTTGAAAAAGTTCCATGTACACTTGAAAAGAATGTGTATTTTGCTTCTTTGGGATGAAAAGCTCTATATATATCAGTTAAGTCCATTTCCTCTAGGGTATTGTGAAGTGACACCATATCCTTGTTCACATTTTGTTTGGAAGACCTGTCCATTTTTGATAGTTGGGGTGTTAAAGTCCCCTACTATAATTGTGTTGCTATCAATATCTTTCTTGAAATCCTCCAAGATTTTCTTTATGTATTTGGGTGCTCCTATGTTGGGAGCATATATATTTACAATGTTTATGTCTTCTTGGTGGATTCTTCCTTTGAGTATTATGAAGTGACCTTCGGGGTTTCTCTTTATGGCCCTTCTTTGGAAGTCTGTTTTGTCTGATATGAGTATTGCTACCCCTGCTTTTTTTCCCTGTCCGTTTGCTTGGAAAATTTGTTTCCAGCCCTTCACTTTCAGTCTGTGTAAGTCTTTTGTCCTGAGATGGGTCTCTTGTAGGCAGCATATGTGTGGGTCATGTTTTCTTATCCATTCAGCTATTCTATGTCTTTTGATTGGAGCATTTAATCCATTTACGTTTAAGGTTATTATCGATAGGTAGTTATTCATTGCCATTATTTCCTACCTGTGTTCCTCTGTCTTTCTCTTTTCCTTCCTTTCCTTAAAGCAGTCCCTTTAGCATCTCTTGCAGAGCTGGTTTGGTGGAAGTGTATTCTTTTAGACTTCTTTTGTCTGGGAAACTCTTTATTTGGCCTTCTGTCTTGATTGAGAGCCTTGCTGGGTAAAGTAGCCTTGGTTGCAGGCCTCTGTTTCTCATTACTTGGAGTATTTTTTGCCATTCTCTTCTGGCTTGGAGTGTTTCCATTGAGAAGTCAGTTGCTAACCTTATTGGGGCTCCCTTGTATGTTACTTCCTTTTTCTCCCTTGCTGGCTTTAAGATCCTCTCTTTGTCTTGGAAATTTGCCATTTTAATTATGATGTGTCTTGCAGTGGGTCTCTTTGGGTTCCTCTTGCTTGGGACTCTGTTTTTCCTGGATTTGGGTGACTTTTTCTCTCCTCAGATTAGGGAAATTTTCCATCATTACTTTTTCAAACAGGTTTTCTATCCCTTGCTCTTCTTCTTCTCCTTCTGGTATTCCTATATAACGGATATACGTTTCATGTTGTCCTGCATTTCCCTTATTGCCTCTTCATTCTTTCTGAGCCGCTTTTCCTTTTCTTGCTCTTTCTGGGTGTTTTTTTCTACTTTGTCCTCCAGCTCGCTGATCCGATCCTCTGCTTCATCAAGTCTGCTTTTCATTCCTTCTACTGTGTTCTTCAATTCAGAAATTGTATTCTTCATTTCCTCTTGGCCCTTGTTGATAGTTTCTGGTTCCTTTTTCATGTTGATATAGTTTGCAGAGAGTTCATTGTAGTTTCCCTCTAGTTTCTGGTAGTTCTCTTTGAGCTCAGAGAGCTCAGTGAGCTTCCTGATGACCATTGCTTTGAACTCAGTATCTGATAGTTGACTTGCCTCTTTTTCAGTTAGCATTTTTTCTGAGGCTTCCTCCTTTCCTTTCATTTGGGAATTGTTTCTTTGTCTTCCCATTGTTTGTGAGACTCTTCTTGTTAGCCTCTCCTTCTTAAATTGATCTGTTCTGACTCCCTGGGTTTATGGTATGAACTTCTATGGTAGAATGCCAGTGGGATTCAGTGGTGCTGTCTCCTTAATCTCTTGTGCTCACTGGTCTTGAGCTGACCTTTATGGGTGTAACACGGTCTAACTCTGGTCTTTTCAGAGCTCCAGGTTTTATTGTCTCACCTGTGGGAAGAAGAGAAAGAAGTGGGCGGGGGGGGGGGGGGGAGGAGAAGGGAAGGAGGGAAAAAGGGAATAGAGAAGGAAAGGAAGGAAGGAAGAAGGAATAAAGAAAGATCGGAGGCAAGATAAGGAATTTTAACAAAAATTAAAACAACAGAATAAATAAAAGAAGGCAGGAAGAAGGAATAAAAAAGGTACAGGATGGAAGGAATAAGGAATAAAAAAAAGAAAGAACAGAAAGGAAGAAGGAATTCAGGGGGAAAGGAGGAAAGAAAAAAAAAAAAATTCTGCTGGCTTTAAACCAGTCAGGTTAGTTCTGCTGGTCTTCCTGTCTGTGGAACGGAGGGAGAGGGGGTGGTTGGAAGGATTGGTTTCACTTTTCTCCCTTCCTGAGCCATACTCTTCGCTGTTGTTCAGCCTTCAGTCTAGTTCCTCCGGGTCCTTCTGCTCCCTACTAGGCCTTTAGTTCACCAGCTGTGCTGTCCTTGAGTTGCACCAATTAGGGGCAACTCACATTCCAGCTTCTTGCTCTCTGCTGTCTTAGATGCTAGGGGCTCTCGGTACTGCTATGGGGTAGTTCAGCCCCCTACTGGGTCGAGTCTTTCCGGGGAATGCAGTCTCCCCTAGCCCTGCAGCTCCCCTCTGCTGGGCATTCTGCCTTCCTCCTAGAGAGCCAGTAGGCCCTGCAGAGTTCTGTGCGCAGGGGCTATGTAGGAGTTTTTTAGAACCCGTGCTTTTGGGTGTGGTCGCCTGCAGGCAGCCAGGCCCTTGATCGGGTTGTGTGGCCGATCTCCGCTTTGGACTTGGGTGGGTTGCCGATCCTCCGCTTTGGGTCTGTGCAAGGGGGCAGCCAGCCACTGATCCAGTTGCGCGCCTACCCAGGAGCTTTTTGTATGTGCGCCCAGGTAGCTGGGCGCTTATCAGGGCGCACGCCCACCCGAGGTTTCAGGTGTGGGCCCCAGGCCACTGATTGGGGTATGCACCCACTGGGGCACTTTGGGTCTGGCGCCCAGGCAGCCGGGCCGCTTATCAGGGCGCGTGCTCACCCCGGAGTTTCAGTTGTGGGCCCCTAGTCCGCTAATTTGGGTGCCCGCCAGCCGGGGTTCAGGTGAGAGCCGGGCCTGCTTTTCTGCCTTCACAGTCCAGGGGCTGAGGGGGTAGGGGCGCCAGAGGCCGCGGCTGCTGCAGAGAGTTCTCTAACTAGCTACTACGTGCCTCTATTTTCTTTTCCTTTTTGAGAAATTCTTCCTATTCAAGCCCCCCTGGTCCAAACAAGCACCTGGCTGCTCACAGCTCAGCCTGGCTGTCTCCCAAGAATCCTGCAGCAGACCCTGCACCCGGGCTGGGGCTTCAGCCGCCCTGGTTCCCGCGGGTCCCGGGGACCTTATTGTCCTTAAGCACTCTTCTTACCATCTGATCTTTCAATGTCCTCTATCTTTGGTCGCCGATCTTCATATGTACCGGAATACTGTTGGCTGTTCGCTCTGCTCCCACCTATCTCGCCGCCATCTTCTTAATCCTCCCCCACGGGTGTTTTCAATCAGAGGTTTGAGGCTTTATTTCCCCGCGCTGGAGCCCTGGGTTGCGTGGTCTGCTTCGCTCCCCCGCCAGTCATCCTGGTTATCTAATCACGAATGTGGGGCCGCAGGGTCTGCTACCCACCGCTCTGCCTGCCCCATTCTCTGCCACTCAGAGTCCAGCCCTCTCGGTGTATCTGTGTGCAACTGTAGGGCCGCAGGGTCGGCTAGTGGTCAGACTGCCTGCCCCGTTTGTCCCACACTCTGCCAGTCTCTGGGTCCGGCCCCCGCAACACGAGTCCTCTCTGCCTCCCCTATCAGTCTAGATGAATGTTTATTTTTTATTTCCTTGGTGTCGGACTTCCTTACCATTCGATTTTCTGTCAGTTCTGGTTGTGCAAGGAGGCGCAGTGTGTCTACTTATGCCGCCATCTTGGTTCTCAGGAATCTATATTTTTTTTGCTTGCCACAGTTATTTTCCTTTATAGAGATCAAGATTCTCTGAGAATCCTTTTAAATTCTGTTTTACAAAATCTATTTTAATTTTTTTTGCTTAGTTATAATGAGAATGAAAGATTTTTGAAATATTTAACTGTGCCCATTTAAGTTTATTTTTAAAGCCTAGTTTAAAAGTGGTGTTAAAATTAAACCATAATGGGTGAATTGTACAATATGTAAATTATACCTCAATAAAATTGTTAAAGAAAAAAGAACAACATACGTTAGTCTCTTCTCAACAAATTACTACGGTGATCATAATTTGTTATAGACATTCCATTGTATCTTTTTTAAAGGACTATCAAGGATGTGTTTACAACTGTAATTTTATTCATTTGACATCATGTTTAAGTAATGATTTATTTATTACTTAATAGGTATAGTAATAAACTTGGGAGAACCAAATTATTATTATTTACAGGGAATGGATATTTTTTGTTGTTTTAATAATCTCTGAACTACTAAACATACAAATTTATATTTGAATTTTGTATTTTCTCTTTGAATTAAGACAACGCTCCTTGACTTAGATGCTTTGGCACGACATTTGGCTGACTGCATTCGAAGGTAAAATTTCATGTGAAATTGACCATTATGTTGTTGTGGAAAGATAAAGGACATAATTATGTGAACTATCTTCTTTTGCTTGTATTCTTGTTTTGTAGCAGAGAGATACTTGATCATCAGGATGGTAACATAGAAGATGATGGGCTTACAGGACTCCTCAGACTTGCAACAAGTGTTATTAAACACAAACCACCCTTTAAATTTTCAAGGGAAGGACAGGTATGTATTAAGACATCCAGATGTCTATGTGAAATGTGATTGAAAATTTTTATTGTATTGTATGTGGATATGTGAAGTTTCCTTAAACATATGGATGTAAAGTTTGCTAGACCTTTATTGCTGTCAGGAAAAGTGAACTTTGAATAAAATGTATCCTAAAAATATTATAAACCTTAGGCTTATTTTTAGAATGCAGAAACAAGTTATTGTTTTTCTATAAAGATTTTTATTTATTTATTTATTTTTAGAGAGAGGAAAAGGGACAGAGAAAGAGAGGGAGAGAAACATCAATGTGTGGTTGCCTCTCGTGCACCCCATAGTTGGAACCGGGCCCACAGCCCTGAATGGGAATGGAACTGTTGACCCTTTGGTTCATAGGACGGCACTCAGTCCACTGAGCCATACCAGCCAGGGCCAGAAACAAGTTTTAATTTTTGCGACTGTATGTAGAGAGACAGCCTCTACTTCAGTAGTATAATTTGTGGGATTGAATATTTTGAATAGTAACTTACACAATAGATTTAATAACTAGTCATTATAGATTGGCCATATTATTGGTTTTATATTTAAAGGCCCATTTAACATAAAACCTGTCATTGAATATTTGATACACTTAATGACTCTACACTAACAAATGTCTAACTACACTTTAAATTGAGTTGCTTACTCTTCCCATTGGCACTTTTGTCATTGCTTGCACCAATTGAGGTGTGGTTTAGAGGGTTTTCTTGAGGTCATTGATTGTGTCAGAAATCACAAAAATTACCAAAAGGATGGAAGATTGTTCCCGAGGCATAGACTACAGATTCTTGAGATAAACTAAGGGGATAGTCTTACCAAGCTTAAATCTGTGCTACTTCCCCTATTCCAGAAAGTTCTTTCCTGTGCTTTTTCTTTTAGGTCCTTCTTTCATTTTTTTATTATAACCATTGAGAACAATTTGATTGATTTATAATTTTGCTGGTTGAAGTTTTTCGTTTGTTTGTTTTTGTTAGTTGGCTATAAGTTTGTCGTAGGTAGTCTTATCACGTTGAGGTATGTTCCCTCTATTCCCACTTTGTTGAGAGTTTTAAAGTTTTGTATTATATATAAACCAATGTAGAACTGTTATTCTAAAACAGAAATCAGTTTTTCTGATAACAACATTATAAAGCAAAAATCATAAGTAAAGAAGAAAATTTCAGATAGTACAAAGAGAAAATTATTATATTTAGTTCGGTTTCCCATGTTGCCTGGTGATGGCCTTCTAGGACTTTTTGTGGATATAATAAATATACAAGTATGTAATTTATGTTATGAAAACAGCATTCTGTGATCTGCTTTCTTCACTTAAAAATGAATACACTAATAAACACATGTAAAAAATACATGAGGAAAATAATTTTTATTGACATGTTGTTAGTTTAAAAAATGCTGTGCAGGGTACAGCTTTGCACACCTGTTACATAAATTCTTAAATTTGATTTATTTTAATCAGAATACATCACTCTACAGAAGATTGTTTCATTTTATATTCTCAGACATACTACATGACAGTGATTTTGAACCAGTGTGCTCCAAGAATTTTTAAAACATGAAATACCTATTTAGTCATGGGCACTGACTGCATTTCTCCTTAGATGCTTAAATAAAAAAATGACAACAGCCAATGTGACAATAGCTGTGTGAATGAATCAAAATTATACCAATTTTTTTTTTTGTGAGATCAACTATATATATATTTTTTAATGTTTTTGCTTAGTTGGAGTCAGAATTAAACCTTTTTGAAGTTATTACTTTTTTGTGTGCATTTAATTTTATTTTTTAAAGCCTAGTTTAAAGGTGGTGCTAAAATTAAATCTTAATGGATGAATTGCACAGTATATGAATTATACCTCAATAAAATTGTTAAAGAAAAAAAATCAAAATTTAGTGTCTTCTCAAATTACTGTTATCATAATTTGCTACAGACATTCTACTATCTTTTTTAAAACTATATTTTATTGATGGTATTATAGTTGTCCCATTTTTTTTCTCTCCTTTATTCCCCTCTGCCCTGTACCCCTCCCCCCATCATCATTCCCCTGCCGTAGTTCATGTCCATAGGTCATACATATAAGTTCTTTGGCTTCTCCATTTCCCATACTATTCTTAACCTCCCTCTGTCTATTTTGTCCCTACCATTTATGCTTCTTACTCTTTGTACCTTTCCCCCCATTCTCCTCCCTCCCCCTCCCCGCTGATAACCCTCTATGTGATCTTATTTCTGTGAATCTACTCCTGTTACAGTTGTTTGCTTAGTTTATTTTTGTTTTTGTTTCTGTTCTTTTAGGTTTGGTTGTTGATAGTTGTGAGTTTGTTGTCATTTTACTGTTTGTATCTCTGATCATCTTCTTTTTCTTAGATAAGTCCCTTTAACATTTCATACAACAGGGCTTGGTGATGATAAACTCCTTTAACTTTACCTTATCTGGGAAGCACTTTATCTGCCCTTCCATTCTAAATGATAGCTTTGCTGGATAGAGTAAGGTTGGATGTAGGTCCTTGCCTTTCATGACTTGGAATACTTCCTTCCAGCCCCTTCTTGCCTTCTTTCCTTTTTTGAGAAATCAGCTAATAGTCTTATGGGCATTCCTTTGTAGGTAATTGTCTCCTTTTTTCTTGCTGATTTTAAGATTCTCTCCTTATCTTTCATCTTTGGTAACTTAATTATGAGGTGCCTTCCTTTGTTCCTCCTTGGGTCCAACTTCTTTGGGACTCTGAGCTTCCTAGACTTCATGCAAGTCTATTTCCTTCACCAGATTGGGGAAGTTTTCCTTCATTATTTGTTCAAATAAGACTTCAATTTCTTGCTGTTCCTTTTCTTCTGGAACCCCTATGATTCAGATGTTGGAGTGTTTGAAGTTGTCCTGGAGGTTCCTAAGCCTCTCCTCATTTTTTTTGAATTCTCGTTTCTTCATTCTGTTCCAGTTGGATGTTTATTTCTTCCTTTTTGTTCCAGGTTGCTGATTTGAGTCCTGGTGTCCTAACCATCACTGTTGGTTCCCAATATATTTCCCTTTATTTCACTTTGTGTAGCCTTCATTTCTTCCTTCATTTTGTGACAAAGCTCAACTATTTCTGTGAGCACCTTGATTACCAGTGTTTTGAACTCTGCATCAGATAGGTTGTCTGTCTCCTCCTTGCTTACTTCTTCTCTGGAGTTTTGATCTGCTCTTTCATTTTGGCCATATTTCGTTGTCCCAGCGTACCTGTTATGTGGTAAGGGCTGAAGCCTTAGGTACTTGCCAGGGCAGGAAACCCTCTTTGGTGCATTGTAGTATTGTCTGTGGGGGAGGGGGTCAGAGAGGGAACAATGCCACTTGCTTGGCTCTAGTCTCACTTTCCATCACTTCCCTCACTTTCCCCAGTTGGATTGTACCCTTTCAGGTGCTGCTTTGCAGGTGGGTGGGTTTGTGTACATTTTAGGACCCTATGACTGTCTCCAGTGGACTCTCATGTGAGATTGGGAGTTTCCCCCACTGCTGCAGTCCCTATAGATTTTTACACCAGTAGTTTTGAGTCTTCAGTTTCCCATTCTGAAACCCTGGGTTTCCCCATCTGTCCTACTCCCCTGTCGTTCCTTGCAGCTTATCTGCATGAATGTGGGATCACCTGTGTGGTCTGCCTTGCCTTGCCACCTGTCCTCTCTGCTCCAGCTTTCCATCTATGCCCCTTCTACCATTCCGGATGAATGTTTCTTTAACTCCTTGGTTGTTGGACTTCCGTGCAGTTTGATTTTCTGGCAGTTGTGGTTGTTCTTTGTTTTTTTGTTTTAAAGATTTTCTTCATTTATTTCTAGAGAGAGGGGAAGGGAAGGAGAAAGAGAGGAAGAGAAATGTCAGTGTGTGGTTGCCTCTCATATGGCCCTCAGCCCAGGCATGTGCCCTGACTGGGAATTCAACTGGTGACCCTTTGGTTTGTAGCCCGTGCTCAGTCCACTGAGCTACACCAGCCAGGGCTGTTCTTTTTTAAAAAAATTGGTTGTTATCCTTCTTTTGGTTGTGCGAGGAAGTGAAGCACTACTGCCGATGCCTCCATCTTGTCCAGAACTCCCAAAATAGCCTTTCTTCTTATCATAGCCTTTGAATATATTTTTTTAGAACTTTGGAGTGACAGCTATTTAACTCACTGAATTTCTATATCTAGACTCATTGGCAAAGATAGTGCATTATTAACTAGTTTCTAGTCAGGTCCCTTTCTTTTTGAGGGAAATTGATTTTATTTTCTAGTTCATGTACATGCGTTACTTTGTGTCCAAGACAGTCATCTCACCTTTGAATTGTAAGACAGACAAGATTTTAATTGCTCTACCATATGAAGTAAGAATGTATTTACTTTCTATATTTCTTAGCCAAAGTTAGGAACTGTGTTTTATTATTTCTTTGATAATAGTGAGATGGAAGACATGAGGTCATTAATGGGAAAATATTTCAAAGTGTCCTTTGTTTGGTAGTTGTGTCAGAGGTTTCCAAGACCAACCCAAGCCTTACTAATTCACTAGATGGAATCAAAGGACTCAGCATGTAGTTGTAGTCACAGCTAATCTTTATTACAGCAAAATGATACAAAATGAAAGCAGCAAAAGAAAAGCATGGGGCCAAGTCTGGTGGATACCAAGTACATGCTTATGATAGTCCTCTCCCAATGGACTTACACAGAATGTACTTAATTCCCTCAGCAATGACTGTAACAATGCGTGTGTGGTGTTTCCTTCTAGGGAAGCTGTCTTGAGCTTAGGAGTCCAGGGTTTTTATTGGAGTGAGTCGTGCAGACACATAGTGTCTGCATAACTGACATAGTCTCTGAAATTCCAGACTCCCAAATAGAAAGCAGTTACTCAGCATAAACCAAGCACAAACAGCCTAGTGAGTGAGCCACTTTCATCAATTAGGGAAAGTTTTATATCAGAGGAGGTTACTATTTACCATACAAGTTCCAGAAGACAGCCAAGGGCCAATCTTGTGATCCAGACTTTCTAAGGATAGCAGGTTCTTAGTCTTAACCCTATTACCTCTTTTCTGTGCAGCAACCCAGGAGGTTTTATACCCCAGTACAATGTACAATAGTAGTATTTGAGATGGCTGAGAGGCATAATTCGTTCTTTACTAATTTATCAAAGAAAATTAAGGAAGAACAAGTAGGGGAGGTAACTCACTCTGAGGGAGATCAAATTTAGGAAAAGGTATATCTAGAATGTTATTTTACGTGGTAAAACACTGCACCTCAGTTTGATCTTCACTAGTATGGAAATTAAGAGTTTGATGTCTTAAATCCTGACTCTGGCACCTGCCAACTCTATGACTCCAGACAAGGTTCTTTTTTTTTTTTTTTTTGCTTTGGGGCCTTTGATTGTCCTCTGGCACGTAAGGTTTTTATTATGAGTAAGTTGCTGCTTTGGCTGCTACTACTCTTCCTACCACTGCTGCTGCTGCTGCTGCTGCTGCTGCTACTACTACTAGAAAAAATAAGGAGAAATTTAAGTAAATGCAGAGGCAGTCAAGATAGGGAGTAATGAGTCCTTAACAAAAAGTTGAGTCACTCAGTGGAGCATAAAATGATAGCATTGGAGATGGGAATCTGTAAGAATGAGCTATATTAGGTGTCAAGAGGGAGGTAAGAGTGAAGGTGATCCTTACCCATTTTGTTTTCTCTAAGAGAAGTGAAGCTTGGGAAGACTTTAATATGATTATATATGGTGCTGCTTTAAGTTTTTAAACAGCATTTTAGAAAATTATAGATTGTTGTATAATTCTGCTGAGTTAGTCATTATATTTTGAATATAATATTCAAGTTTAGATAATTACTTGGTTTTTCTCTATTTTCTAGGAATTTTTAAGAGATATCTTCAATCTCCTGTTTTTGTTGCCTAGCCTAAAAGATAGACAACAGCCAAAGTGCAAATCACATTCTTCAAGAGCTGCTGCTTATGATTTGTTAGTAGAGATGGTAAAGGGATCTGTTGAGAACTACAGACTAATACACAACTGGGTTATGGCACAACACATGCAGTGTAAGGATTTTTCTTTATTTCTAAATCTTGTGTGGAGAAAGGAGATTTTCGAATTGCATAGTTTAAAAAAGAATTCACTGTTCACACACTTTAACATTTATAAGTGATTGTTGTTAGGATGTTATTGAAGTTAAAAAGTAAAAACTTTCTTTTTAAGAAACCAGTGTGAAGGACATTTTATAGAGAGCTGATGTACTTAAGCATTTTTTGGTTAAATAATTTAGTGCTAAGGCGATGCAGACTCTGGCCCGCAGGGTCTGTGTGTTGTGGCTGTGATGAACAAAATCACATAGACTACACAAGTCCTGTGGAGAAAAAGGGACAGCATGGCCGCTTTCTTAAGTGAGAGAGAGGGCCTCAACCCCTGTTTGGACAGGCATTTATTGCTTTTCTGGGTACATTACATCAAGGATGGTCCTCATTTACCTTTTACAGGTAACAAAGGAAAGAATGTTGCTAATGACTTCAAAGAAAAAGAATTTGCAAATGCAAGGGGAAAGGTGGTTGAACTGGTTACACTCCATACTTGGGAGGTTTAGCACAGATTTTAGGAGGTTACTTTAAAGATATGCAATAAACATTTGCTGCCTCAATTCAGGGTGAGGGAGTTTTAGTAAAAAGCAAGCCTCAAAGCAGCCTAGGTACAATGCATGCCTGACTTCCTACAGGAAAACCGATCCATGGACTCGGTTCCTATGTGCCGACTCACTCCCCTCTGGTTTTCTGGATCGGGCTGGGCTACATTTGCCGTGCCACACAGATAGGTTCCCTATACTAAGGAAAATAAAGTTGTGATAGTCCTTTGAGTTTTTAGGGAATGAATTAGTTTTACTATGTGTTATTACTGATTTAAAAAATTACCATACATAGTGTTTTATGTATATTAATTATGTAATGGAGGTAGTGGTGGTTAATAAAAGCAATACATTATGTTTAATAGTTGGTTTGGGGGACATCTTTTTCTCCCTCTTTTTTCAGCAGCCCACGCACCTTATAAATGGGATTATTGGCCTCACGAAGATGTCCGTGCTGAATGTAGATTTGTTGGCCTGACTAACCTTGGAGCTACTTGTTACTTGGCTTCAACTATTCAGCAACTTTATATGATACCTGAAGCAAGACAGGCTGTCTTCACTGCTAAGGTACAGTTTTCTCACTTTAAAAATTAAAACTGTTAAACAAAATTTAATATTTTGTGGATAAATGTAGATTTTTTTAACTTACTAAAATATTTGAGAAAGGAATTTATGAATTTAAGAAAATGATAAAGTTTGGTTACATAACTAGCTAATGCTATGTGTGTTTTAATTATTTTTACATTTCAGTAGATTACTACTAACATTGTAGTATAATTTCTCAAAGGAAAACAATTGTGGAATATACACACTCAATGTATACAATAAACATGATATTTTCAGTGAAAATAAATATATTTTTTAAATTTATTTTTTGTTACTCTATTACAGTTGTCCCAATTTTTTTCCATTTGCCCTCCTCTACCCAGCCTTCCCCACCCACAGTCAAACCCATACTGTCGTCCATGTCCATGGGTCCTTTATACATGTTCTTTGACTAGTCCCCTTCACCTTCTTTCCTCCATCATCCCCCACACCCTCCCCTCTGGCTGCTGTCAGTCTGTTCCATGTCTCTGGTTCTATTTTGCTCACTAGTTTCTTTTGTTTACTAGATTCCTCTTTTAAGTGAGATCATATATAGATCAACATGTAGTAAGTATATGTTGAGTAGATTTCAGTTTCAGGGTCCTCATCTCATGTCCTCAGTTGAATATAAGCTCCTAAACAACAGAGCCATGTTACTTGCACTTAATACAAATAACTAGTATATGCTTTTGGCACATGGGAGGCCTATTATTTCATGAGACTATCAGACCTTCAGAATTATGACAGGTAGTAATTTGTAATGAGGATGATACTTCATAGGTTTACTCTACTGTTTGAGATGAGTATATCTAATTATTGTTTGGCATGAATGTGGGACTGTCCTTTAAGCCTATTGTTCAGGATTAAATCTCTAGTTAGTGAGTTGGACCAGATTCCTGAATCTGTTAATGATATTTGGATATTTAGAGGATTATTAAAGATCTTGGTCAGCATTCCTCTGTTGTATTAAGGATTTGTTCTAGAAAAAGTAAAGATATGACTGAATGAGGGTGAGATGTAACTAATGTATTTTTAAATATGTGGATAACAACTTTGTTGCACACATTAGATGTTGTCTGTTGTTAGAAAATCACCAATATATAATGAACATAAAATCACCAAAACAGCATTAATCTAGAAAGTGACTTTTTTAAGATGTATTTTTCAGTTTTTTTTACATTATAATGATGGCTGTATTTATATAATGAACAAAATACTCCAATTTTTAAGTGTTAAAATTGCTAAAGAAAGTATAGAGTGTGTTTTTGTTTTTTCTACACACAGCTAAAAGAATAAACATGGATAGTGTTAAGCACATTGTAATACTTCCTTTTAATGGAAAGCTTTCTTTTGGTTTTCAGTATTCAGAAGATATGAAGCACAAGACCACTCTTCTGGAGCTTCAAAAAATGTTTACATATTTAATGGTATGTTTGAGAATTGTGTATGAAAAACTGATTAGATATGCCCTCTGACCAAAGCAGGAAACATTGAATAGAGTTTATTTGTATAGACTTTGTCCTATGTACTCTTATTTTTCAAACTGAATTTGTCACTTAGTGGTATTCATAATAGTCATTTCTCAGTTACATACATCCTGTTACTGTCCTTTGAAGAATTCCTTTTCCGTGACAGGGCCACACACACACCCTGGCCCCCCTTAGGCTTAGAGTTTTCTGACTGATTTCTTTTTCCCTTCTTAATTCTTACTTCAAAAACTATAAAAGTAATAAATCATTAAAAGAATAGCAAATCTTATGATATTACTCCCCTGTTTAAATCTTTTCAGTGGTTCCTTATGAACAGAATAGTATCCAGGTTCATCAGCATTGCACGTACCGTGTGATATTGCTTCTTCCCTTCAACTTTCTTTATTATCACTCCCCATAATTCAGCCTCACTCCATAGTAACTATATAAGCCTTTTGAAGTCCATCACCCTGTTGTTTCTTTGCTTGTGTAGTTGTTTATGCTACTCCTTCTGCCTACGGCACTCTTTCTTCAGCATTCTTCTCCATTTTCTTCTTTCTGTCATCCTTCAAGAATCAACATGATTATCTCATCTAAGAGACCAAAGAATTCCATAAAGTATCTCCAAGTCACCATAACTCAGTCATACCTACCACTTGTATTAAAAGTCACTTGTCTTACCTGTTAGAATCATGGGGACAGAAATTATATCATTTATTTTTGTATTTTTCAGCTTCTGATAAAGACTCAGTAAATTAGATTTTTAACAAAATTAGAAAAGTACTAGTCATCCCTTGATTCCACTTTTAATATCTGTTTAACAGAGTTGGAACATTCCATCTCAACTGTCAAGAGAGAAAACTTTTAAACTGATATGAACTATACTTGATCTTAGCCAAAAGGCTGAGAAGTGATTGAAAACACTTAAATTAATAAACAAAAGTTCAATCTGAAGTAAAACTTACTCACCCTGCAAAGATTTTGTATTTTATGCTTCACAATATAAATCTGCATTGTTTGAGCCTCAGAATACTTTCTAGAAATTTCTAAACTTGAACAAATAAAAAAATTTTACTTTTTGATAATTTAAGCATCTCCTGGCACCAAGACTATGACTGAAAATATTATGAAAAATAAAACAAAAATGGAAAAAGAGAGCATTTTAAACCTTTATAGATTTACTGTCTGTTTTATTGTTGTGTTGATGTTTATTCATGAACCTTGTGATAATTTTCTTATTTTTATTTGAGACTTACATTTGTTTCGTTATTTTGTAATACTTTTCCCTACCCCCACTCCCACCTTGCCTTTACAGGAGAGTGAATGCAAAGCATATAATCCTAGACCCTTTTGTAAAACATATACCATGGATAAGCAGCCTCTGAATACTGGTGAGCAGAAAGATATGACGGAGTTTTTTACCGACCTTATTACCAAAATTGAAGAAATGTCTCCAGAACTGGTTAGTACCAGAATACTGAAGCTTCTTTGAAATTTGTAGAGATTTGCCCAACTTTAATTGCTGACTTTTGTTTGTTTGTTTGTTTTTTAAGAAAAATACTGTCAAAAGTTTGTTTGGAGGTGTAATTACAAACAATGTTGTGTCCTTGGTAAGTGTTCTACATGTTCTTTCTGGAAATTTTAATGTGTATTTTAGCTTATAATAAATTACTCATATTTTACTCTTGATTGACCAGGATTGTGAACATGTTAGTCAGACTGCTGAAGAGTTTTATACTGTGAGGTGCCAAGTGGCTGATATGAAGAACATTTATGTGAGTAATGTATATGTTTTTACAAATTTTTCCTGTTATTAACTGATTGTACATAGCAGATTTATGTTTCTCATCTTGAAGTTAATATTTTCATCTATTTTCTTCATACAGTGCTACTCAGATTAAGAACTAAAGATAGATCACAGAGCCAGTTTTTTTCCTAATCAAAATTTAAATACTTCACATTTGAAAAATTTAGTGAGATTCCTATAGCATTTTGTCATGAGTGGAAAACAGTGTTTTACTGAAATTAAGAATTCAACTTTTTAAAAATTTGTTTCCCTCTGTATTCTGTCAAGTTAAAATTACTATATTTTGTATTTTTGCATACTATTAAATGTTGAAAATAACATGAAACTTTCAACTGTGGTTTTATAACAGGAATCTCTTGATGAAGTTACTATTAAAGATACTTTAGAAGGTGACAACATGTATACTTGTTCTCATTGCGGGAAGAAAGTACGAGCTGAAAAAAGGTATTTTTTAAAAAATATATGTTTATCATTTTGATAAGTCACCAAATGGAAATAAAACACAAATTTGGCATATAAATTAAAATTCTCTGATTAAGGTTAAGGTCATTTGCTTGGAGTTCATTCTCATGTAGTAGCTTTTCATTCAGTTACTGAAGTATACTTTAAGCACCCTTAAACATTTCAGATATTTTTTCCCCTTTCAATTAATCAAATATTTACCAAGATCTGTCTAATTACTTAGTTCTCTACTCTGTATTTACAGAGCATGAAAAAGTCTACTCATGAAGTGAAGACATCCTCTTCTCAATCTCTAAAGTGAGAGATTTTTTTCTTAAGAGCCCAGCCATAGGATTGTCAGTTTAGGACAGAGTATTTGGGTAAAAATGTTTCAATTTCATCCTACAGGTGACTATTGAATGACAAATAGAAATTAGATTGAAAGAGCATCTTAGGCAGTTAGTTGCTAGGAACAAAGACAGAGCAATAGAAATGACTTTGTATGTGCAAGGATTTAGGCCAGCCTGCATGATTCAGGTAGAGGATTTGCACCAACCAGTAATAGAAAACAAGATTGGTAATATATAATAACATCAAGTGATTTATACCTAGATTTGGGGACTATCTGCATAATTGATTGTTGGCATTAGAACATCTGCCTGGGAAGGAAGATAACTATTGCAAAGGTCTGAGACTTAAGCCAGCCTAAAAGAGCAGAGGAAAAAGTGAGAGTCAAAACCAAGAAAGAAAGAAAATCAAAGTAGGGTTGTTTTCCAGAAAATGGAGAAGAAGGTATTCAATTGATACAGTTTAGAGAGATGGGGGAAAGTGACAGCTGAGTAAAAAGCATTGAGTTCCGTTTCAAAAAGTTACTCTGTGTTTTGTCAGGTTATAGCAATAAAAACAGGGTTATCAGGGTATATGGAATCAAGTGTAGATCATTCATTTCAGAAGTTTGACAATGGAGAACAGCAAGGAAGATAGAATCTAGAAAGAACTTTGGGATCAAACAGAAGTTTTCTTTTTCTTAGATTTTATTTATTTATTTTTAGAGAGAGGGGAAGGGAGGGAGAAGGAGAAGGAGAGAAACATCAGTGCGTGGTTGCCTCTCACATACCATTCAACTAGAGAATTCAACCTGGGAATTCAACCAGAGGCCCTTTGGTTCTCAGGCCAGCGCTCAGAGCCACGCCAGCCAGAGCTAAGCAATTTTCTAGATTAAATAGATGTGAGCATGTTTGAAGGCAGAGAATGAGAAGTCATTGCTTCAGATTTTTTAATAGAAGATTTTTTTTCCAGGTAAATATGCATTTGAAAGGAAAAGTATTCTTTTTCTGAATTTCCAGATGTCAAGTTGGTGCAAAAGAGAAAAGGTGTAGGTGGACATAGTCAAATGAAAGTACAGTTGTGCAGGTAGTTACAGGAAGAAAACAAACTCATCTGACAAGAACTAGATTAGGGTAAGAGTTAAGGACTCAACACAGAATGCTGTCAGTCAAAAGTGTTTTACTGTGGAGGAATAAAATGAGGAGTCAATAAAAGATAATTGAAACAGTGACTCATGTTCTTTGGAGAATCTCTTTTTAGTTGGAATATATAAATTTGTTGAATAAATCTGTCATTCTTGATAATCTGCTTGAAACTTTTTATTTTCTTTTTGGCTGATATGATTCTGCTGGGGGGGGCTTTGTTTTTTGTGTTTTTGAAGTAGTGTCTCATCTCTCTTATGCGAAAGTGTTATTCAGTCTTTTATATTTTTAGATGTTTGTAATAACATAATAAATGGTCAACAGAAATGGGCTGAGGGTCATATTCTGCTCTATCTTTAAACCTCTGGTTTTCTCAGTTTATTCATTCTTTCCTCAGTAATTTTATCTACCACTATAACATTAATCTCTGCTGACATTCTAATGATTCCCAAATTATCTTATCTAATTCAGAATGCTGTGCTCTTCCAACTGTCTACTTGTGTGTCTCATAGATTTAATAGATTTATAACATAAAGTCTCATCTTTTTAGATGTTTATTTTATCCTCTGACTCAACATGTGCTTCATTGCCACCACAAGTCCTTCAGTGACGCTTAGCTTTCAGGATAAAGTTCATACTCTAACATTACATACAAGACCCTTCATCATTTGACTTCTTTATACTTCTGTAGCCTTAATATTTGCTAGTCCCAAATAATCAGTAGTGATGAATTTTGAGAACCTCTTATTCCCTTTTCTTATGACATCTTTCCCCTACCTTCGTCTTCCTAAATAACTTAAAAAAACAAAACTGAGCTCTTGGTTTAAAGAAATTCTCTTTTGAATTCTGCATGTACAGTGAAGTATTCCCTGAAATTCATAGTTTTCATGAATCCTAGTTTTTATATATGTTTTGTTTAAACTGCATTTTTGTTTTTTTAAACTTGAGCTAGCAATATGTCAGCCATAAGATTTAGGTAACTAGTTCATTTGCTGCTGCTGTGATTATTGTAATACCAGGCATCACATATTGAATATTTGCCAGACAGTGTTCTATGAACATTGTAGGGAGTAGACAGTTTACTCTCTATTTTACAAATCAGGAATTAAGCTTAGGTTAATTTTTCAGGGTCACATAAATAATAAATGATACAGAGAGACTGTGCAAAATAAATACTTCATCCTTTGTTATATAAGGTGGATAAGAAAACTCTGAACCAAAGACCCCTTCTCTTTGAAGTAGGTGTGGCTCTTTTCTGTGGCTCTTTGAGCTTCCATAGCCCCTTTACATATCTCCATCATGGCATTTACCACAGTCTACTGTAATTTATCTAGACAAAGGAAAGCTTTTTCAGAATGAAAAATGTTGTAAGAGGGGGACAGACACACATGTGCCCCTCTTGAAGTATTTTTGAAAGACAATTTTTAACAAGAGTTTCATTATTTTTTTTTTCTGTCCTTCAGGGCATGTTTTAAGAAATTGCCTCGTATTCTGAGTTTTAATACTATGAGGTATACATTTAATATGGTCACGATGATGAAAGAGAAAGTGAACACACACTTTTCCTTTCCATTACGTTTGGATATGACACCCTATACAGAAGATTTTCTTATGGGAAAGAGTGACAGGAAAGAAGGTAATTTTCCATCTCTCTTCTCTTATTGTAAGTCTATATAACTAGATAATCATAAAGTTGTACCTTTAAAATTAACCTGACTGTTAGAAGAATGTTTTTAAAAGACAGTATGGCACGTTCAGTCAGTTAGCAAGTAAATATGTAATAATCTACTAGGACTGTATTCTAGGCATTCTTCTAGGCATTGGAAAAAATGTAGTGGTTCCTGCCCTTGTAGAACTTAAGTCTAGTGGTCAAGTCTTATACTGAACAAACATGAATGTGTTGTCAAATAGGACAGTGAATATATTACAGTTCTAGGGGAATTAGGGAGGGCTTTTATGAGAAGGTAACATTGAAGCAGAGTTTGAGTAAGAGCTAGATTGAAAGGAATGGATAAGCTCTTTGGTGGGTGGGGGTGGGGTTCATGAAATGGGCAGAAGGCAGTGGCCTGATCATTTGTTTTGTAGGTCATGTTAATAATTTTGATCTTTATTCAGTGTGGAAACCACTGGAAGATTTTGAGCAGGGAACTGAAATGGGAACCAGGTGGGATCTGGAAAAGGTTAATCTGACTACAACAATCAAAATGGATTCGAGGATGATGAAAGGGATATGGGGAGGCCATTCTGGTAAACTACAGAGATGGTAACTTAGATGAGAAAGCATACCGGTAAGGTTGGGGAAGTGTATGGAGCAACAGTTAATAGGACTCGTTGATTGAATGAACAAACAAATCCAACAGAGTTGTTGAACATCTACCTACTATGTAATTTGCTGTTCTTTTAGTAATGGGAATATAGTGACAAAGAACCAAGGTATCTGCTTCTTTGAAGCTTACATTTTAGTCAGTCTGCTACTAGAGTGAGGAGAAAAAGTCAATAATGATTTGGGCTTCTGGAAGAATCATCCAGGTGAATGAGGGGGTCATCATTTCAAGACCTCAAGGAAGAGGAAATGTGGTCAGAATGATTGAAAGCTAAAGAAAAGGAACAGTTTCAGTAGGAACACAATGGAACATAATCTGTCATGGAGAAGATTTTTGGTTATCTTTATCCAGAGCAGTTTCATTTGGGTGTTGCAATAGGAAGGAAGATTGCACTGAGTCAGATAAGGCCCTTTGTTCATAAGTAGTTACCTCCAAATAGTTGTTACTTTCATAAGACCAGTAATTTTCAAACATCTGTGTATGTGCCTCAAGGATCCCAGAATGAGGAATGGAAATGGTTGAGAGAAGAAAGCAGAACATATCCAGTGTTTGCCTTTTCCACTTTTCTTCAGCCAGAGAAGTTCCATCTTACATAGGAAGGGTCCTGGCAATTTTTCTTTGTATAAAAAGTTCTGCTGATTTAAAATGTTAAGGTTTGCAGAAGCTATCATAAGATTTAGGAAAAAGAACAATGTTTCGATCTTTATACTCTATTGTCTGGCACTTAACTGAGTATTTAATAAAAGCTTTACACTCTTTAAATGAGAGATGCAAGAGGTGTGAACAACGAGGGCAGGGTAATCTTTCAAGAGAGGAACATTCTTTAAGGAACATGGAGTTATGGGAGGTAATTTTTAAAGTTTAATTTGAGGAAGATGAGAAGTTGCAGACAATGAGCCAGTAGAGATGATAAGTTTAAAAATGCAGGTGAAGTTAAGAAGTGGACATTATATACACTCTGCCTACATTTTAGAACTTTTTTCAAACCCTTTATAAAATTACAGCAAGACTGCACAGGAACTGTGCTTCATTGTATTTTTTCATGATGCTTCCTGGGTGGAAGTAGCAGAAACTTATGTTAATGTAAAGGAATTTGTTAGGCCACAGGGGATGCATTTAGAGTCAGACCCTAACACATCCAACTCCTCAGCCACTGCTTTGACACTGTCAGTCATTTTTTCTTCTCCACGTAATTATTACTTCACTTTCTAGCTTAAACTGTGCACTCAAGTCAACCAAAATCTGCTCTCACTTGCTTCTGATTATACAGTCGTTGCTGGGTATCTCAGAGAATTGGTTCCAGGACCCCTGCAGATAAATCCACAGATGCTCATTCCCGTATATAAAATGGTGTAGAATAATGCATACATTCGGTCCTTGACATCCACAGATTCCCAACTGCAGAGTCCTAACTGTATCCAAAATACTGTTTGCTATCTGCCTTTGATTAAATCCATAAATGTGCAGCCTGTGGATGTGGAGGGCCTACTGTACTTTTTCCTTTCTATGTGATGCCAGGAATACAGGTCATGAATCATACATCTTTAAACTTAAACCATTCTGAAGTTTTTTTCCTTAGTGTATTTAACATCTTTCAAACTTAAATATTTATGGCAGGAAATATATTTTTAATTTCCATTTCTGTCTACATAGAGCTTCTAATATAGAGTGCTTCCTACTAACTGATAGCTGGAAACATACTGTCAGTACAGTGGCCCCATTTTCCTTAACATGAGACGAAAAAACCTAAATATGTAAATGCCCTTTCAGATTTTGTTTGCTCCTAATAAAGGTAGTACAAAATGCTTCATTCGTATTTATCTATTTTAAAAGAAATAGCCAGATTAAACGAAAAGAACACAGTTTGTATTTATATATCACATTGAGGTTGTCTGTAGTTACGCACTAACACATGGTTATTCCAATGATTTGTATAAATGTTCCTTAAAATTTTAGGCTATGGATGGTGACTCACTAGTAAATACAGTTGTTTTGTAAAGTATTTGTACCTATTTCTGTACATAAAGTATGTTATATAAAGTGATTCTAAGATGTCACTATGCAGTTTTCAAAATTATTGCCATTATTTTATGTAAATCATTTCAGGTTTTAAGGAAGTCAGTGATCATTCAAAAGACACAGAGAGCTATGAGTATGACTTGATAGGAGTGACTGTTCACACAGGAACAGCAGATGGTGGGCATTATTATAGCTTCATCAGAGATATAGTCAATCCACATGCCTATAAAAACAATAAATGGTGAGTTTTAAATATTTTACTGGAATTTTAAAAAATATTTCCTTTAAATATAAGTTTATAATAGTTTTCTCTTTAGATTTTGTTTTCTGATTTTAGTTTTCTAAGAGCTTTCTATAAATTTAGGAAAGGGGTTAGATAGAATTTTTAAATGACTTTCAAAGGTCACTTATTATTCTTAAACTTTATGGATCTCCAGACTCTTCTGAAAATTTGATGAATGCTCTCCGGAGGAAAGTGACACACAAAATTTTGCACAGAACTTTATATTCACAGGAAATACTGTACCTTCAAAATCTTATCCGTGTGCACTCATTCAAAAGCTATTTTAATGCCTTCTATAGGGTGTACACAAAGTCCTTATATATTCTAGTAGGAAGTTTACCTTCATGCTTCATTCCCTTTACCTTACCTTTCCCCTTTGACACACACATTCTTTTTTATCATCTTTTATCAAGTTAATGGTTGGAAGTCATTAAATCAGTTCTTACATAACTTTTTTTGGTCTTCAGGTGTTGTTAGGTAGAATCTTGTGTACAAACAGACTATATCTGTGCTAGGCAGTGTTCTAAGTGTTGGGGATATTGCTTTGGAAATTTACATTAGTACATTGATCTACAGTTAGCATAGTTTTGTTCAGCTATTTCTCAGTCTTTAGGCCATCATGTCCATGATGTCTTTAACTTTTTTGTCCTTTTGAATATTTCCATAACTATATTTTAAATCTTTTTTTATTATAATCATAAATTTTTAAATGGCATCTTTATCTTTAGGAGTTGTTTCATCTCCTAATTTTTTTCTGTTCAGTAGCTTTACATGTTATAATTATGCATACTTTCAACTGTTTTTTATGAATTCTTGTTACTTCTAGGTTATAAATGGATCTTAAATTTTCGGGTGGTTATGACTGTGTTGTAAAATTATATTCCCAATTTCTCGTGGATTAGAGTTGTCAGAACAAGAGCCTAGTTAGAATTTACCTCATATTAATTATAGTTTGATAATTATTTATATCAGTATGTAATTAAATATTTTAAAAATAGGAATAATACAGAGATATTTAGTGTGCATATATATATATACTTTATCAACACCATGTACTCTGTTTTAGGTATCTTTTTAATGATGCTGAGGTAAAACCTTTTGATTCTGCTCAACTTGCCTCTGAATGTTTTGGTGGAGAGATGACAGTAAGTTTTACTCAGATATTATAAATGGTTTATGATCTTTCAGATGCTTTGCAGTATCATAAAATCCAATAGCAGAATCACTTAACTTTTTTTTAAAGATTTTATTTATTCACTTTTGGACAGAGGGGAAGGGAGGGAGAAAGAGAGGGAGAGAAACATCAAATGTGTTGTTGCCTCCTGCATGCCCCCCATTGTGGCTCCGGCATACAACCCAGGCACATGCCCTGACTGGGAATAGAACCAGCAACCCTTTGGTTCAAAGGCTGGTGCTCAGTCCACTGAGCCACACCAGCCAGAGCTCACTTTAACTTTCTTTTAATCACTATAATTAAATCTAGATTTTATTCATCTGGCATTTATTGGAAGTGTAGTATGTTTAGAGAATGTAATAGAAAACTGGGGAATATTTTAACAATTACTATTTTTGCCTTCAACTGATTAAGAAGTTTAAGACTTGAAAATTAAATAATAGTATAGGAATTGAATTACATTGTCATGAGACATTATAATTGAATAAGTTGTTTTCTTGAATGCTTTGGGATTAGAGCCAAAAGAAATTATTCTTTATAGACTTAATATGAACGCTTTTTTGACAAGGAAGTTGGACTGAGCTAACTTTAAAGAATTGTTCATTTAGTGCCTTTTGTAAAGCAGCAGCAACCTGGTTATTACAAGTGAGAGAATAGAAAAAGAATAGTTTGTCTGTTACATAATTAGAAGTAAAATGTAAGGAAAGACAATTAGGTTTGGATTAGTACTATAATAATTTCACTCTTCATAAGCATTTTATCCTAATACCAGTTTTCTGAAATTTTTTTAGTACCCTGTTGATTCTTATAAGTGACGTATTTCATAGTCTTTCCATTTCACAGTTAAGCCCAGATAGACCAGTTTTCACTTTAATAGCCATGTTTGTTGTGAAATAACTTCACATTTTGGACTTTAGTGAAGGGCATTTTTTTTATTGCTCTTTGGTTATGTACTGTTTTGAAGAGAAAAGAAGCCCTGGCTGGTGCTGCTCAATGGATTGAGTGCCGGTCTGCAAACCAAGGGGCTGTCAGTTCGATTACCAGTTGGGGCGCATGCCTGGGTTGCAGGCCAGGTCCCTGGTAGGGGGCGTATTAGAGGCAACCACACATTGATGTTTCTCTCTCTCCTTCCTTTCCCTTATCTCTAAAAATAAATAAAATATTAAAAAAAGAATAGAAGAAGTAGGGAAATTGCTAACACTTTGGAAATCGGTAGGAGAAGGAAGTAACTAATGAGTTACCACTGAAGCCATCACTAAACTAATTGCATCTCTAGATGTTATTCCTAGGACGTTTCCTCAAAAAAAAAAAAAAGGTTTGCAAAAAGCTCTTTTCTTAAAAGATAGTATTTTAAATTAAAAGTCCATCTTTTTCCCTTATGCTTGATATGTATTATGGTAAAGTACCTTAAAATGTATTGTGAATCTTCATTTTTTATTTTTATTTTTTTAGTACGCTTAACCAAAAACTTCTGTCAAGGAGTTTTACGAATGTAATGTTATTTGAAAACTGTTTACAAAGTTACTACATAGTATTCAATAGCTTTTTTTGAAATATTTTATATGTAAGTATAGCTGAATATACCCATTTTCTAAAGAAGGAAACTTATTTTTTTAAAACAGACCAAGACCTACGATTCTGTTACAGATAAATTTATGGATTTCTCTTTTGAAAAGGTAACTGTTTCTTCCATATATAATTTTACATTGTTTTCTTTTTTTCTATGTTGCCTACTTTTATAGTTAGATTTTGTCAAAGTGAAAATATACGTTTTTTTTTCTTCTTAAAGACACACAGTGCATATATGCTGTTTTACAAACGCATGGAACCAGAGGAAGAAAATGGAAAAGAATACAAATTTGATGTTTCATCAGAATTACTAGAGGTATAAGTTAATTTACCTTTAGCAACAGTTTGAAAGCACGTTTCAATAGTTTTGCAAATAATAATAGTACTGTGATATAAGAACAGGCTAGGAAAACATTAGGATATCTAATCCAGGGTAGGCTTAAATACTGTATGCAACTACTCTTGCTAATACTGACATACAACATGGGAGTATGAAGTGAATGAAATCAAAGGGAGTGGAAAATTGTTTGTAACATTGAAGAAAAATAAGAAAGACAAAATTGTTAATGGAATTATGGCAAGCTCATAAGTAACTTGTACGGTTGGTCATGTTATTGGTGATACGTTTACGAGTGTTCTCTTATTCTTCATGTTATACACAAGTGTACAATGTATGTGGATTTGAAATGCATTCGAAATATGTATTTTTAATATTAAAAAGTGTCTCATTTGTAGCAATGAGGCTTTGTTTCATAATGTAGTAAGTGATAATATTACTTTAATGTTTTAAGATTTATAAAAAGTAGTTATTACTCAGTGTTTGTTGTGTCAGTATTATAAACTCAGTCACCAAAAGTACAAAACGTAAATCTCAAGAAAGTTATACCTGAAAAAATACTCTTCCATCTAGAGAATTTAATTTTTACTATCTAATTGATGTGTTGATATTTGCACTGTGTGTTCAAGCCTTAAAACTGAGTGGATTTCGTTCCCCCAAACTTAATACATACTAAAAACTGGTATCTTGCCTACCCATATTACTGATAAAAAGCTAAGAATATTGTCTTCTTTAAGCCCTTGAATTGGATTTACCAGAAAAATTAGATGCTTCACTAGATTTTAGGTTATTAAACTCACCTATTTGTATAATAATTTCAACCACCATCACAATTAAAATTAAGTAGTAAGAATCACCATGATGTGCAAGACTTTATGCCCCCAAGGTATTCAGATAAATTTAGACTTTGTTCCAGATGAGGACTCAATAGTAAGTGGTTGATTGAATTAGGACAAGCTAATTAATCATGCGAAAAAATGTTTGTTGAACGATACCATTCAGTGAGAAAAGTGTCCCTGTTTTACATTTTTGTACATCTCTTTAATATCTGATTTAATACAAGACAATTTGTGTCTCATAAGAGGTTCTGTATGTGGTTTATTGCGATCTCATCATTTAACCTCTGGAAAAACTTTATTGTATGTTTAGGAGAGAATGAGAGTAAAAAATTGTTTTGACCTTACAGACACCCTGAAAATGTCATAGGGAAACTCAAAGTTTTCTGAACCATTCTTTGAAAAGCACTGGTTTATGTTGTGACAAAAGGGAATCCCAGACCTTTGCATATTGTAATAATGAAGTAATGACAAGAAAAACCAACTGAACTATGTTAGAATATTCTTAATTACAGACCTAAACCAACCATTTTTTCCTATCACAGTTTCAGATTATTAATTTGAAGTGTTTGCCTGCACATACATTTTACCAAAAATTTAAGTAAAAATATTACTGTTCCTTAACATGAATAATAGATTTTAGATATAAACTAGAACCTGGACCTTTAGATTTATTCAGGTAAAATATAGCTAGTCACAGACTTCCCCAGAAAATAAATAGGAAATTTTAGAACCATAAAATAAGTAAATAGACATTATAAATGGTAGTAACAATTATGGATAAAACAAGTAGAGTGCGCACAAAGGGTTGCTGAATTGGGAATGCTGGGGAAAATGATGAGGAAATGTGTCCTTCAAGTTTGACTTGAAAGTTAATGAGGAGTTAATCATGTGAAGAGTACTTCAGACAAAGAGAACATTCTGTATAGTTTCCTGAGGGAAGGATAGAGCTAATTGGCATGTTTTAGGGGCTGAAAGGTGACCTCTGTGGCTGTAGTGATAAATAAGTGCAAGGACGATCCAAGAAGAAGTTGGACAGGTATATAGAAAACACTTAGGAAAGTTCTTTTGGATCAATGTCATGCATTAGTTTCACACTAAGACACACCCAGTTGGCTCCACATATATTGTATTGATACAACGCAAAAAGGACAATCAAAAACAAGATGAATATTTCTGTAGAACAGAAGTGGGACAGATTTAAATGCAGTAAGTCAGATGAAAATCATGGGACTACAAGGCTTTAGGTCCAAAGCAGATAATAGTGGCCAAAGCAAAGTTTCAGGTCTTCTAGCAAAAAGGAGACAGTTCCTAGCTAAAAGCAAGAAACTTGGAATAGGGCTCAGTTGCTGTGAAAAGGCTCTGTATTGGCATAGGTGAATGCTGTCAAACTCCTCCTGCTGCTACAGCTTTATAGAAAGCTGTATGCCTGGAAATGCTAGAGGACCAAGAACTCTGAAGCAAGGCCATTTAATGACAAGTTGTGATTTTTCTAAACATAATGTAGAGCAGGCATCCTAATAGATGTGATTATAAAACCTGATGAAAACTAAAGACAGCAAAGCAATTGTACAGGACTAATGTCAGAAATAATTATTTTTCATAATTTTTATAGAGTAATTAAGCAGGGAAATTATTTCACATATAGGTCTGCCACCTGAATTAAAGTTTTTTATTTTGCCAGTTTTTAAACATACTTTCTCTCATAACCTATTCTTATCAATATGTAATATAACAGTTTTATTCATTTATGTATTTGTTCTTCAAACAGATGGGATTTCAGAATTCTTACTTTATAAATACATTTCTTAAAGACCATAATCACTTCAGGTAGCCAGATATATAATGATAAATTGGAGCAGGATTAATATCTTATAATACTTTCATGTTCCATATATCTGGAAAAAAATCTACGTGAATTTTAAGTTTATATATTTTGGGGGCTTTGTTTCTAAAATATTGGTAAAATGTAATGAAGCAAATGGTTTCTGCTGTCTGATGTTAACATTTTTTTTCTTCAGTGGATTTGGCATGATAACATGCAGTTTCTTCAAGACAAAAACATTTTTGAACATACATATTTTGGGTAAGTATGGTAAATTTAGTAATAGATTTTTAAAATTTTTCACTGAATTTATTAGGGTGACATTGATTAATACAATTATATAGGATTCATGTATACTTTTCTATAATACATCATCTGTATATTGTACTGTGTGTTTACCACCCAAAGTCAAATCCCGTTCTGTCACCATTTATCCCCCATTTACCCTTTTTTTGTTATACATTTCAATTATTCTCTGTAAAAATTTCAACTTACTATTTTTAAATTCTAGGTTTATGTGGCAGTTGTGTAGTTGTATTCCCAGTACATTACCAGATCCTAAAGCTGTATCCCTAATGACTGCAAAGGTAATATATAAGCCTTTGATAATTTTCTCAAAATTGACTACTATAAAATAATTAATTATTTTTTGCTTAATTTTATCTTTTTTTGTTTTTACAGTTAAGTACTTCCTTTGTTCTAGAGACATTTATTCATTCAAAAGAAAAGGTATGCATTTTATTTTGTGCATTTTTGTGATTTGATATCTTTTGGTTTTTAACTGAGAAGTCCTTATGCCTTGACTACTTCTTCTTCTTTTAGCCCACCATGCTTCAGTGGATTGAATTGTTGACCAAACAGTTTAATAATAGTCAAGCAGCTTGTGAGGTGAGTTAAATAATTCACTTTTTTGTTATGTTTTCTTAACTTAGATGCCACGGCAAAATTGTTTTATCTATCAAATCATAGGGAGCCCAGTTTGAGTTATTCCTAAAATCACTTGATAGCTGAGAGAAAGTTACAGTTTATGTATCAAATGTATTATACTGGTTAAATAATTGATTTTTAAGTTATTTAAAAATCCTTTGGTTCCCCTCAACCATGTATTAGAAGGAAAAAGTATAGAAAATTCAAAGACTACTAGATATTTCTTTATTACTCTTGAATGTTAACAGAATACTTAAAATGTTTTATCTCTCCTCCCACTCTTGAGAAAAATATACCTGTGTCCCAGTAGATCAGTTTATGTTCAGTATTATCTGTTCCCATATTGCATAATAAGAGAGAGACATCCCTAAAGATAATTACACACAGATAATGATCACTTAACCATATTGCTACCTTAATATCATTTATAAGTTTTGATTTGCTTATAAAATTTTTAAGAGGCGGGAGATAACAGCGTAGTATGCAGTAGAGATGAAATTAGTTGAACATTTTTTCTTATAGAAAGTCATCTAATTATACTTTGTAGTGATGAAATAGGAGAATCCGATTTATAAATTTCAAACACAAAGGCTTAATTTTTCAAAATTTAATAATGAACCTTTCAAAACATGCACAAACGTAGAAAGATGTATGTACATATCGCCCAATTTCATCAAAAGGTAACATTCTTTTTTTTCATATATTTCTGCTCCCCACCTTTTGTCAGCTGAAGTATCTTAAAGCAAACGCAGATACCATATCATACATCCATAAATGCTCAGTATGTATCTCTAATAGACAAAAACTTTAAAAATA
The DNA here is from genome assembly GCF_022682495.2 of Desmodus rotundus. NCBI lineage: Eukaryota > Metazoa > Chordata > Mammalia > Chiroptera > Phyllostomidae > Desmodus > Desmodus rotundus. The sequence goes on along the minus strand of NC_071391.1, from coordinate 136,518,911 downwards.
TGTATGTAATATATTTCATTCACTCCTAGTAAAATTAGAACCAATTCTTTTACATCTAGTACCCATTCCATGTTCAGTTTTCTCTAATTGTCTAAAAAATGTGCTTTTCAGTGGTATGTTTAAATGAATATTGAAACAAGGTCCACATTTTGCTTTTGTTTCTTAAGTCTTCTTTTATCTATTAAGTTACTTTTTTTCCTCCTTGCCACTTTGTCATTTGTTGTGTAGGGTTTTCCGCATGGCTGGCTTTGACTGGTTGCATCCTCCTGGTGTTATTTAACATGTTTCTCTATTCCCCTTCCACTTTATGATTTTTAAACTGTTTCATAGATGTGGAGGGTTGATTGATTAGGTCATATTTTGCTTTGTTTTGATTTTTTAATACATTTTTTACTTCAGTTTTTTTCATAAAGATTTGCTTCTGGAACTGTTAAAGAGTTAAAAGTTTCTACAGTTTTCATTAATTGTGTGTATGTATGTATATATGGTGGTACAATTCAGTAGAAGAGCTAAATATGTGATTAATAGATACGTTGAAATGAATGGGAAATTGTTCTTAGCTTAGGTAATGAAGCATGTTTTTTGTTATCAAGAGAACATAAATTGTTTTTAAACATAAAGAAAATGAATCATACTCTGATCATGATAATAGAAGCAAAAGACTCTACAGTATGACATTTATGCGGACTAAGAGAAAAACAGTATTCATTTTATTGTAAGGACTGCATGTTGCCATCATGCAGGTTGTGCATGGTGATGTAAATGGAATCCATGGAATGTAATAAGGTAATCCTGATTATGACTTCAGGCATTTTAGATACTGGACTTTCTAACAATTGAAGAATCTTTTTTGGGTAGAACTTAAAATAACTGAAACATTGATGAGAAGTAAAATCTTTATGTGATTTTTATCCCAACAAGAATTGGTTAAATGTTAAAAATCACGCTGATTTTTTACAGTGGTTTTTGGACCGAATGGCTGATGATGACTGGTGGCCAATGCAGATATTAATTAAGTGCCCTAATCAAATTGTGAGACAGGTAAGAAAAAATGTATTTGAAAAAGAAATGGCTTTCAGGTTAGTTCTAAAATTGCCTGAGACTATGTCTTTTATCTACCACCTTTTACAGTAGTTTGGAAAGATCAGCCTCTTACCATAAAAGTCATTTTTCTATTGTTTTCACCAGCCTTTTTTTAACAAATTAGATGTTATTTCAATCAAGTAATTTAAATCATTCACATGTCCTCGTAATGAGTGTAAAATTTAGTGGCTTTTGATAGGTTTGAAGTCTTGTGCAACCATCATCTATCTGATTTTTAACATTCCAAAAAGAAGCCCTGTACCTGTTAGCAGTCACTCCCCATTTTATCCTGTCTCTTTTCACCAGCTACTGGCAACCACTAATCTACTTTATCTTTGTATAGATTTGCTTATTCTGACCATTTCATATAAATGGAAACATATAGTATGTGGTCTTTTGGACTGACTGTTATTTAACAGTGTTTTCAAGATTTATCCATGTTGTATCTGTACTTCTTTTTTTCATTGCCAAATAATATTCCATGAAATGGATATTCCAAATTTTGTTTATTCGTTCAGCAATTGGTGAACATTTGGGATGTTTCCACTTTTTGGCTATTTTGAATAATGGTGCAGTGAACATTTGTGTTCAAATACTTCTGTGGACATAAGTTTTCGATTTTACTTTGGTATGTATCTAGGAGTAGAATACCTGGGTCATACTGTCACTTTTATGTTTAACAATTTTAGGAACTACGAAACTGTTCTTCATAGGTTCTATATCAGTTTATATTCCCACCAGTAATCTGTGAGGGTTCCAGTTTCACTACATCCTCTTTAACATTTTTTTACTATCTTTTATTTTAGCTATTCTCATGAGTATGAAATAGTATCTCATTTTGGTTCTGGTTTGTATTCTCCTAATAAATAGTGATATTAAACATCTTTTCATGTGCTTATTGGCCATTTGTATATCTTGAGACTCTCCACTAGTTAAGAGAATTTTATGAAGCTTTATTTTCTGCAGTCTCTATTCCTGAAATGTATTGTTTGTTTTTGTTTTTCCCTACTATAAAACTGAATATTGTTTTTCGGGCTATCTTTGTCTTATATCCTCAGTCTGTAGTTGAGACTCCACAAAAGCTTTAGAATGTCAAAAGATTTAATCTGTGGGCAAAATGTAAGTGGATGGCAGAGAATTTTTTGAATTGTGTTAATTTTTCAGTATCTGAATGAGTGACTCTTGGTTTGTTAAATCTTCATTTATAGATGTTTCAGCGTTTGTGTATCCACGTGATTCAAAGACTTAGACCTGTGCACGCTCATCTCTATCTACAGCCAGGAATGGAGGATGGGTAAGAAGTTCTCTCTCAAACATTTATTTTTAAGATTTTTAATGATCTGCCTAAAAAATATTTTTTAATTTATTTATTTTTAGAGTGAGGGGAAGGGAGGGAGAAAGAGAGGGAGAAAAACATCCATCAGTTGCCTCTCGTATGCACCCTCACTTGGGACCAAACCCACAACCCAGGCATGTGCCCTGAAGGGGAAAGAAACCAGCAACTTTTTGCTTTGTGGGATGAAGCCCAACTGAGCCACACTGGTCAGGGCCAAAGTAGTTTTAAATATCCACAATGAAATATTTAAGTTCTTTTATTTAAAAGTAATCTGTTATAATACAGACCAAGAAGGTTTGTATCAAAATTGAAAAGTTCTAACTTTTTATTTTATTTTCTCTTTAAGTGCATATTTAAAATCCTCTACAAATGACTCCATCTTTTGTTTGGATTGATTTAGCCAGACACAATTACTAGAATTCAACTACTTACATTGTTGTTAATTGTATTTATTATTACAAAAATGAAAAAGATAAATACAGGTTTTTCAAAACAGTTCTCCCAGAGTATCTGTCTCCTCCAGCCTTCATACTTTATTTAAGATGTATTAAATTGTGTTTTCAGGTCAGATGATATGGATGCCTCAGTAGAAGATATTGGTGGGCGTTCATGTGTCACTCGATTTGTGAGAACTCTGTTATTAATTATGGAACATGGTGTAAAACCTCATAGTAAACATCTTACGGAGTATTTTGCCTTTCTTTATGAATTTGCCAAAATGGGTGAAGAAGAGGTGAGGCTGTATCTTGTTTGTTTCTGATATTATGTACCTATTTTCAGTATTTAAAACTTGTTTTTATATTATTTTTAAATCAATATTTTTATTTTTAGAGCCAGTTTTTACTTTCATTGCAAGCCATATCTACAATGGTACATTTTTACATGGGAACCAAAGGGCCTGAAAATGTAAGTACAATTCTGTCTTATTTTAGGGATTTAGAGGCCATGTTCACAAATTTGTATCATGGAATATCATTAGATATTAGAACCTTTTAAAGTCTCTGCTGGCACTGATATTAAATAATTTTAAGGGTGTAAGTTTGATTGATACTTTCAATGAATATAGCAAGAGAAGAAATAATCAAGTAATAAATTTTACTGGTAAGGGCCTGGAACAAAGCAAATAAATTTAGGTAAAAATGGCCACCCTGCTTTTGAATTCTATCCTTAGCAGGTTGTTTTGGTGAACATTTTTGTTGACCATATTTTTTAAGCCCTTTGCTATAGAGTTTGTCAGAGTCTTCCAAAAATTTAAGTGGCGTGTCTATTTATATTTTAAAGCATTATGTGAATTTTGTTTTCTCTGTAATGACCACATTGGATTGAATGCTCTATTTGCACTTAGCATAACGCTAAGTGCTCTCCAGTATTCCTAAGCTCTAGAAGGCCATAATATGTGCCAAGGAGAATATACATGTGTTAGGTAAGCTTCATTCAGGCATGAGCTATGGTACTGTTTACTGTGAGTTTAATCCTTTTTGCAACCCTAAGAGAGGTAAGTATTTTTGTTATTTCCATTTTATAGATGAAATTGAGGCATAAAGACATTAATTTGTTGTAGATCCAGTGAGCTGAGCTTTGATCCTTGGTCAGACTCTTGATCTAAAAACTGTTAATCACTATGCTGTAATGCTTTTCAGAATATGGACAGTTATGTAACTAAGCTATATGGCTGCTTGTTCAGACTGCTTTTCTTTTGCTTTGTTAGATCATAAAACCTTTTTTAGTCTCGTGCATTTCTAAGCCCAAATGAATATCTTTTTGCAATACCTGCTATTTGGATTATTTGACAACTACAAATAAGGATGCCTTAATTTGTGTACCTGGTAGTTTTATTAACTAGGATATACTGTTTTATCATACTCATAAATTTTGATCCCGATTTATTTACAAAGGTGCTTGCCTATTAGAAAAAAAGAAATTAGTAAGGGATTTATCTATTATGTAAGGTAAATAATTATAAAATGGAGAATCAGAATCTGCCTATTAGTTCTAAAATTGTCCCGAATGTGGATTAGACTTTAAAGTTAGGGTTAGGCTTTGGGTGGCTGTTTTTCATGATACATGCTCCTGCTGTCTCCCCTGGTTAGTTACATAAAACAATCAAGTTGTATACTCTCAATGAGTGTTAAAAATTAATATAATGTTAAAATCTAATATAATGTTAAAATTGGATTTTATTCTGCTCTAGCCTCAAGTTGAAGTATTGTCAGAGGAAGAAGGAGAAGAAGAGGAGGAGGAAGAAGATATCCTCTCTCTGGCAGAAGAAAAGTACAGGCCAGCTGCCCTTGAAAAAATGATAGCTTTAGTTGCTCTTTTGGTTGAACAGTCTCGCTCAGAAAGGTGAAATGCGTCAACATTCAAGATGCATATAGCATGTTCAGTTTTGCTCTTTTTTACATGATTGTTTTACCACTATTAACTCAGTAACTTTTGTTACTTAAGTCCTTTTAAATAACACCACAGTTTACCAACTCTTGTAGCTTAAGTATTTCAGTACTTTGTACCAAACTCATACTTTACCTGGGTCATGTTAGAAATATATACAGTAAAGTATGTAGCCAGATTATATGTGTATTCATCCTTTAACATAGCAGTTTCACTTCTAAGAATCTATTCCCCAAATATAGAAAGATATATATGCAGTACTATTTATTGTAGTAGTGTTTGCAATAACAAAAGACTGGAGATGTCTACCTGGAAGGGACTACTTGAAAAAACAGGGCATCCACTCAGTAGAATACTCAATAGCTGAACAAAGGAAGCATGGAATATATCTGTACTACCTCAGAGAATTTTTAGGATAAATATTACTAAGTCAAAAAAAGCAAGGTGGAGAAAGTGTATATAATCTGTTACTTTTTAAGAAAGGGGAGGCTATGAGAGAGAGTGTGTCCTCATAGATCCTGTTTGCAAATTTGCCTGCTTGCTAAAATTTTTTGTAATCCTAAAGTCAGTACTTCAGGAGCTTTTACAGTCATTTATGGACTGCAGAAATTACATGTACAGAGTGGAGGGAAAATTTTGAATTGCCTGTTGTATACTGTCCCAGCTGAAGTCAATTATGGTGACATTGTGCATTCTTGCTTTCATTCTTGGAGCAAAGCAAATAAATTTGGGGAAAGGTTTAGTGTTCATATTGTAAACAATGTCCTTTTCACAGTATATGCCACATTTTTCAAATTTCTGCTTTTTGTTGGTGACGTGGCTGTTTAAAATGGCCCCCAAGCATAATGCTAAGTGCTGTCTAGTGTTTCTTAGCTCCAGAAGGCCATCATGTGCCTTAGAAAGAAAATGTATGTGTTACATAAGCTCCATTCAGGTATGAGCTATGATGCTGTTTGCTGTGAATTGGATGCTAATGAGTCAATGATGTATTAAATTTAAAAAGGTAATTATTTATGGGTTGACGGAAATTTGACCAGAGGCTTATAGGAACCTAACCCTGTATTTGCCCTATAAGCAATGATTGAGCATTCACTAGTTTGGTGTTTGCTGCGCTTGGTAGCACATAAGCATTACAAATAAGAATTGACTGTGTTATTTTTCATTTGAAGACTGAATCAAAAAAAGAAAATAAATAGTTTTGCATGGTTGGGGGAGGGAAAATAGTCTGGAGGGGAAAGGAATAAAAGCTTGGCTTATTTGAATATACATTATTTTATTTTTTAGTTTTAACTTTGAAATCATGTAAATCTTTGATATAATTATTAATTAATTAATTAAATGCATTCCCAAAAATCAAAAGCAGACTGAAATAAACTAACCTAACTATGGTATTGAGCGGGCATTATAGCCACAGAGAAGGGTTGATTAAAGTAACCTTAGAGTACATTAATTTAACTACAAATTGCTACTAGGAGGTACCTAGAGGACAAAAAGAATTGTAAAATTATCATAAGTGGTTTTGAAATTATTATTCCAAATTTTTTTATTATAGAATAAAGCAAGTAATTGTTAATGTCATTGGAAACAAGATTTTTAGGAAAAGAAGAAACACAAATATAAAATAACAGGGTTTTTACATAACTTTAAAACTGAATTTGGAAATTTCAATAGCATTTATGGTGTATTTTTGTCTTAGACAAACAAAAACATGTATTAGGTACCTCCATTTTCTGAAGAGGCCTAGAAATCCAAGGGCAGCTCAGAATCAATGAAAGCCCTTAGCAGCTAGATTGTAGTCTCTAGATACCTTTTTCCACTGAAAAAAGTTATGGTTCCTTGGAAATATGGCCAATTTCAGGTCTTCAGCAAGAAATGAATGGGAAGCTGAGAATGTTTTGTCACATTCGAAAACCAAAGAGGCTATCGAAGCCTGCTGAGGTCATGTTAAAAGAGCCAATTTAGAGAGGTTTATGCTGGTCATAGATTGGGCAACCTGATCATCAATAATAATAACTTACAAGTGGACTAAAATACATCACAGATGTTTAAATCCATTTGTTCATAATAATATCTAAAAACAGAATTAAAAATACCTTACTGACAGCCTTCATGTAGTATGTTAGGAAGCCACATCATAATTTTGGAAATGTTAATAAAGGAATGATAGTAAACACTTATCTTTACCTGCAAGAATTATTATCTCGTGGCAACCAAATGGTAAGTGTCAGGAAGTTTGTCATCACAGTGGTATTTGAGCTAATAAATAAGCAAGTAGTGCTGGAATTAGATTATCAATATCAATATTTTACATCCCAAATGAAATATTGGATCTAGGAAATGATAGTCATTGGCTGAAAACATGACAAAAAGTGAGGCAGCTTTTAATTGTGTGCCTCCTGGAGAAATCCATACTGCCACTAAAATATTCTTAATTAAAAAGTCAAACTTAGATTTGATCAAGTCTCTAGATCTAACTAACAGTTTACAGGAAATATGGGGACAGGAGAACATCTTAAAACACCACCACAGGGTACATTCAGCAAAATGGAAATCTGGGAAGTTCTATAGGACCAATCGCCTGCTTTCTAAATTGTAAGATAAAAACAAAATCGGGGAAACCAGTAGTCTAAAAGAGATTTGAAAGATAATTTCAACCAGTTGCAACAGAGAACTTTGTTTGTATCCTGATTCAACCAAATAAAATACTCAAAAAATTTTTTTTTAGAAACTGGATATTGTGTGATAGGGAGGAATTGTTGATTAATTTTGGGTATGAATAATGAGAGTGTGGTTACGTATTTAAAAATATCTGTTAGCAATATGTATTGAGATTTATGGATTAAATGATAAAACATCTGGAATTGCTTCAGAATAGTCCATACTGAGTGAATAGGAGGTACAGTGAAATCTGACTGGCCATGAATTTGATAATTTGAAGCTGAGTGATGGAATGCTTTCACTATTTCTATCTTTGTACTAAAATTTTCTATAATAAGTTTAAAAGACATATGTAATAGTTTTAAACTGGGAAGTGAAACTTTCTAGTATTTCTTTTAAGTTCATTTTATTTTGAAGGTTCTCATTTCAGAAAAAGCTATCTAAATTAAACCTATCCCAGTGTTATAACAAAATATAACATTAATTAAATGGAAATAAATTGGATTTGAGCTTTTAGATACCAATTTTGGGATCTTTAAAAATTGTCTAAAATATCTCTAGCAAGCAAGTGTAGCTAGTAGATAATTTAGAATCATTTTATGGTGGTTACTTGGTGTAGTTGTAACTGAATTGACAATTTTGATGTGTGTCATGAAGCAAATAGCTACAAAGTAGTACAGAGGGAAGAAAAACTTAATTTCTACTAATGTTTTCTTTCAGGCATTTGACATTATCACAGACTGACATGGCAGCATTAACAGGAGGAAAGGTAATACCTACTCTATATCAGATCATTTGATAATCACAAAACTAACAACAGTTCTTAAATGAAAAACTTTTGCTTTTAACAGGGATTTCCCTTCTTGTTTCAACACATTCGTGATGGCATCAATATAAGACAAACTTGTAATCTGATTTTTAGCCTATGTCGATACAATAATCGACTTGCAGAACATGTAAGTGCTGAGAAACAATCTTAAAGTTTTTTAGTAATTTTAAAAAGAATATTCTGAAATTCTCCTTTTTCTCTTTCAGATTGTATCTATGCTTTTCACATCAATAGCAAAACTGACTCCTGAGGTATGCAGAACTTTTATTAATTTGTGTGTTTAAAACTACTACCAGTATTGATAGTGCTTTCAAATGAACCTTTGAAATTCTCCTTGAAAAAATTTATCACAGTTTCCCCCTAACATAACCTGTTTTTACATATGTAACTTGAATAAACTGAGTTAACGCTTCATATCTTATCACAGATGTAATTTTCTCAAATATGAATTTACATATAAGTTCAACAAAGGAGTCCTACTTAGATACTAAACTTTAGTGTTATTTGGTTTTAAGCATATAATTATGCCTGGAAAAAAAAAATAGACTAACCAGAATACTGGATAGGTGGGAAATATATTTTTTATTTTTTAAAATTTTTATTGTTATTCAATTACAGTTGTATGCCTTTTCTCCCCATCCCTCCACCCCACCCCAGGAAATATATTTTTTAAATGGAATAAAGTAGTGTACAAAAATATTTTTGTAAAATGGAAATGTTACAGTTGCTTCCTTAATATATGTCACATATTAATACAAATTATATCTGAGACCAAAGGTTGCTACAGGGTACTTTTAATCTCAGTTTTTCTATAAACATGGTTGTCTCATTTGAGTTTTGAATTTTGTTTTCCAAATTAATCTAGGAAAATACACATTTCCTGTTACATGTGGTTCCCATGCAATTGACTTTTTAATCCCAGCTGATCCTTCTTTTTCTTTTTCTTTTTTTTATCCTCACCTAAGGACATGCTTACTGATTTTAGAGAGAGAAGGCAAGGGAGGGAGGGGGAGAGAGAGAGAAACATCAATGTGAGAGAAAAACATCAATTGGTTGCCTCTCACACATGTCCCTACCAGGCACTGAACCTGCAACCCAGGTATGTGCCCTGACTGGGAATCAAACCCATGCCCTTTCAGTTATAGGACGATGCTCCAACCAGCTGAGCCACACTGGCCAGGGCCTGATCTTGCTTTTTTAAGTTCATATGCAGGAGTACTGAGCTCTGCAAACATAATGCAACAAATTTAAATGTGTGTATGCAAGACTTACATGTGTTTTTCTGCTGATAGAGATGGGTTCAAATATATTTAAATACACATTCTTGTATGTCTCTTACAGGCAGCCAATCCTTTCTTTAAATTGTTGACTATGCTAATGGAGTTTGCTGGTGGACCTCCAGGAATGCCTCCCTTTGCATCTTACATTCTGCAGAGGATATGGGAGGTAAGTTTTGCAGGAGATGTTTCAGTATTTATTTTTTGAGGATTTTATTTGTCAAATACAGTCACCATATTAAATACCAGTTTCTTCTTACTTGAGCAACCCAGAATGGGTTTAGTAAGTTACCAGTCAAGGAAAGGAAAGATTCTTTAGTCAGAAGGTCTGGGGGCAAAAAGAGATTTTGTCTAGTCTCCCAGATTTTTAAAGACTTTTTCCTAGATTCATGAACAGCCTTCAGCCAATCCAAGGTTCTCATTTCCCTACCATCAGAAAAGAATTATATAGAGTGGTAGAAGCCCTAGAAATACAAACGAAGTGTTCTCAGCAGTTGGTAGAAATGGTAGAGAAAGCGCCAGCCACTCCCTTTCCTCCACAGTTACTGCTAAGGTCATAAAATTTCTCCTTAGTGTTGGAAAAGCCCATTTGCTAGACAGGGATCAATAAACTTTTTCTCTACCTGGCCAGATAGTAAGTAAGTACTTTAGGCTCTGTTGAAACCATTTAGCTTCTGTTTTAGCATAAAACCACCCATGAGCAGTACATACATGACTAGATATGGCTGTGTTCCAGTAAATCCTAAAAACAGGCAACCACTGAATTTGGCCCGCAAGTTACGGTTTTCCAATCCTTACTCTAGATTCCTAAGATTCCATTTTCCCATGAAAAAAAAATCTCCCCAGCAGTGCAGTGAACTGATTTTCATCCTCACTTATAGTAAGAGATTGGGCAAACAATAATGAAAGTAAAGATGAGAAACTTTAAAGAATTAAAAGTACTTTTAAATTAATTTGCAAACTTAGACCTAAAAGTCATTGACTTCTCTTACTGGTCTTATATTAGAGTCCTTAGTTATATTAATTTTATTTTGTAAACTAATGACAGACATTTCTGAACATTTCCTGTTGATAAAAGTAACTAGCTTTAGAAATGGGAAAAATCATGGTTGGACCTTTTTTTGGCTCTAGTTTTCAGAAGAACTATTTTGACTTTTAAATGTTTAATGGCATATACCAAAAGTAAGTTAAAAAGTAACTGCTCATTCAATTGGCCTTATAATCTGTTCTTGTCTGTTTTATTTGTAGGTAATTGAATACAATCCTTCTCAGTGTCTGGATTGGTTGGCAGTGCAGACACCCCGAAATAAACTGGCGCACAGCTGGGTCCTACAGAATATGGAAAACTGGGTTGAGCGATTTCTTTTGGCTCACAATTATCCCAG